>NW_018404829.1:85796-98225 GCF_002113885.1 Mizuhopecten yessoensis | reverse complement strand
GGGGCAGATGTACTTCTATTATACATTTTTTACTTATTTCTTCGTTTCGATTTTAGTGAATTTATTTCGTTGTCGTGTTTAATAAATTGCATTATTTGATTTTTATATCATTCATATAATTGCTGTCATTCATGCCTTGTGTCTGAGAAGGTCAGTCTATACTCTTTCGTTTCGTTTTGACACTTGGAACTTACTTGTATCTGATTCGGAGGATTCCGTGCCGTGACGTCACACTACCACATTACACACACCAGCCCGGGGGATATACTGAAACCACTTACTACATCTTGTCTACTCTTTTTCCATTAAGTGACTGAAAAGAAAATGATAGCATTGATGCAGAAAATAACGTAGAAATATTTCCTGGAAAGAGGAATCACTTAGATACAGCAAAACCTTTTTCCGGACTTTTGTGCACTCCATATATGAGTGGGAAAAGTGCTCGACTTTATCAATATACAAAGAAGAAAATATACTTGTGTCATATAAAAAAGTTGCTCGTAAAATAAAAACCTGTCTTAGGTATTCATTCCGAAATTCAGTTTTTCCTAAAGATAGATTTATCGTTGATAAATTGATATCGACAATAGTCTTTTATTACTAATATAGATATTTTTTATATGAAGGAAAATATATAATTTATCAATAGCTGGAATAAGAAACATCCGATTGTTTTCTGTGACATTTAAATTCTTAACATTCGCCTGCTTTATTGACAGCCTAATTACTAAGAATTAACATACGCCTGCTTTATTGACAGCCTAATTACTGAGAATTAGCATACGCCTGCTTTATTGACAGCCTAATTATTGAGAATTAACATACGCCTGCTTTATTGACAGCCTAATTTTTGAGAATTAACATACGCCTGCTTTATTGACAGCCTAATGATGGAGAATTAACATACGCCTGCTTTATTGACAGCCTAATTATTGTGAATTAACATACGCCTGCTTTATTGACAGCCTAATTATTGAGAATTATCATACGCCTGCTTTATTGACAGCCTTATTATTGAGAATTAACATACGCCTGCTTTATTGACAGCCTAATTATTGAGAATTATCATACGCCTGTTTTATTGACAGCCTAATTACTGAGAACATACGCCTGCTTTATTGACAGCCTAATTACTGAATACATACGGCTGTTTTATTGACAGCCCTTACTACTGAGAACATACGCCTGCTTTATTGAAAGCCTAATTACTGAGAACATGCGCCTGCTTTATTGACAGTCTAATTACTGAGAACATACGCCTGTTTTATTGACAGCCTTATTACTGAGAACATACGCCTGCTTTATTGACAGCCTAATTACTGAGAACACAAGCCTGCTTTATTGACAGCCTAATTACTGAGAACATACGCTTGCTTTATTGACAGCCTAATTACTGAATACATACGCCTGTTTTATTGACAGCCTTACTACTGAGAACATACGCCTGCTTTATTGACAGCCTTATTACTGAGAACATACGGCTGCTTTATTGACAGCCTAATTACTGAGAATATATGTCTGCTTTATTGACAGCCTAGTTACTGAGAACATACGTCTGCTTTATTGACAGCCGGCTTTTTACTGAAACACACGCCTGCTTTATTGACAGCCTAATTACTGAGAATAACGCCTGTTTTATTGACAGCCTAATTACTGAGAATATACGTCTGCTTTATTTACAGCCGGCTTTTTACTGAGAACACACGCCTGCTTTATTGACAGCCTAATTACTGAGAATATACGTCTGCTTTATTGACAGCCTAATTACTGAGAATATACGTCTGCTTTATTGACAGCCTAATTACAGAGAACATACGCCTTCTTTATTGACAGCCTAATTACTGAGAACACACGCCTGCTTTATTGACAGTCTAATTACTGAGCCTGCTTTATTGACAACCTTATTACTGAGCCTGCTTTATTGACAACCTAATTACTGAGCCTGCTTTATTGACAGCCTTATTACTGAGAACATACGCCTGCTTTATTGACAGCCTTATTACTGAGAACATACGCCTTCTTTATTGACAGCCTAATTACTGAGAACATACGCCTTCTTTATTGACAGCCTAATTACTGAGAACATATGCCTGCTTTATTGACAGCCAGCTTTTTACTGAGAACACACGCCTGCTTTATTGACAGCCTAATTACTGAGAACACACGCCTTCTTTATTGACAGCCTAATTACTGAGAACATACGCCTGCTTTATTGACAACCTAATTACTGAGAATATACGTCTGCTTTATTGACAGCCGGCTTTTTACTGAGACCACACGCCTGATTTATTGACAGCCTAATTACTGAGAATATACGTCTGCTTTATTGACAGCCTAATTACTGAGAATATACGTCGGCTTTATTGACAGCCTAATTACTGAGAACATACGCCTGTTTTATAGGCAGCCTTACTACTGAGAACATACGCCTGCTTTATTGACAGCCTAATTACTGAGAACACACGCCTGCTTCATTGACAGTCTAATTACTGAGCCTGCTTTATTGACAACATTATTACTGAGCCTGCTTTATTGACAGCCTAATTACTGAGAACATACGCCTGCTTTATTGACAGCCTTATTACTGAGAACATACGCTTGCTTTATTGACAGCCTAATTACTGAGAATATACGCCTGCTTTATTGACAGCCTAATTACTGAGAACACATGCCTTCTTTATTGACAGCCTAATTACTGAGAACATGTGCCTGCTTTATTGACAGTCTAATTACTGAGAGCATACGCCTGTTTTATAGACAGCCTTACTACTGAGAACATACGCCTGCTTTATTGACAACCTAATTACTGAGCCTGCTTTATTGACAACCTAATTACTGAGCCTGCTTTATTGACAGCCTAATTACTGAGAACATACGCCTGCTTTATTGACAGCCTAATCACTGAGAACATACGCCTGCTTTATTGACAGTCATACGCCTGCTTTATTGACAGCCTAATTACTGAGAATATACGTCTGCTTTATTGACAGCCTAATTACTGAGCCTGCTTTATTGACAGCGTAAATACTGAGAACTGAACAAATATCATAACTTTAAAAGATAATCTAGATTGGATTTCAACGATATAAAAACGATAATGTCATTGCATTCAAACTGTTCATTATCCCAAGCAATTAGTACATTTGATAATAGTACTGACTACATCTACATCTGTAAATAGATGACAATAGATTTGAGTTCGTTGTTTACATGTGACATATGAAAGATGATGTTAAATTGGGAATACAAAATAAAAGATTAGAATTATTTCCGAAAATCAAACACAGCACCATAGGTTGTAAATATATAAACACAATGTTAAACAGTCATTCTTTCCCCTGGAATTACAAACAAAGACAGGGTTTCTGTTAATATCTGTTCTGTTAATAGGTTGAGGCACGTTTGTTTGACTTATCACAGCAAACTCTTACACTTTTTCTGAAAACTGAACCTCGGTTTCAAGATGGAGAATGTCGATAACTTTGATGCTCATTCAAAAAAATGAAGAAGATTTCATGATAATTTAAGTGATTTAACTGGCTGGTTTTGAACGTAAGAGTTATAGTGACATCTAACTTCGTCGTAAATAGTGACAAAGAGTCATTCTCTGAGCCTACATAGGAACAATATATTTTAAAAGAAGACAAATAAATTAAAATGCTATTATGATAGTAAACACTACATAATTATGCATATCTAAGAAGCGTTGATGTTGCATTACGCCATCCTGTACTCCTCTTGAGTTTTCGAAATGATCCTTTAACTGTAAGAAACGGTTCCGAAAGTCAGTCAATTTTCGACTTACACTAATGTCCTCGACAATGTTGAACCCCACCACCTACCAAAATGTTGTAAAGTTCTTTGCATTATTAACCTAAATACTAGCTAAGTTTAGCGATTCGTTGTAGAAAAACGCCCTAACGTTGATAGAGAAGTAAATCAGACAAACATAATTAAAATAGATATGCGAAATATTTAATTTGCGACCAACTATTCATGCTAAAAAAGTAAAAAATATTAAGTTCTCGATGCGATGTAGGAGTGATTAATAACTATGATAATATACAGATATTGAAGAAAATTGTAGGCAAATAATACAAAATATATCAGTTTATAATGCTTATTACATGTATATATTAATGAGAATGAATTGAGTATTGAGAATAATATGCTAAGGTAGGTACAAGATATACTTTACATCTGCTATACAAAAAAAATGATTTGTGTAAAATAGTGTATAAATGTATAAAAATGTGTGTCAAAAAGCTCAATGTCATTGTCAACTCAAAAGGATGCTGATGCAATGCTTCAAGGAAATAAGTTGATGTGACGTCAACATTTTTACAGCCTCGGTATGAAGTCGTCGAATAGGCTATATTTCTGTAATATACCTTTTAGGAGATGTTCTCAATAAAAGAACGTGCTGGAATAATCACTAAATGCCAATTACAATTGTCCTATTTCAATACATCAGCTTCGTATAACTCCAGTTAGACTTTTCCCCAATGCTAGACTTTCCAGGTTAAATCGTTTAACTTTAAAACAGGCAACACATAAAGTGATGACGTCGTATACCACACTGTTTGGCACGATATTGTCATTCTAACGTCTGATTGGTTGAAGTTGCTTGGCGATGAATACGTGAGCAATTTTGTGTTTTGGGCAAAATTATTCTGTTTAATCAGCAATTAATAAATATTCATTGTTTATGAACTAAAAAGTTGTCTGCCTTTTTTCGGTATATACCGCATGACTCCAATATTTATCATGGTTATTTCGCCACGAGTTTTCACCCGGTTGTGATATATTCAGACCTGTACTCCTCCTTCTCGGTTATTATACAGAACCTGTACCCTTCCTGTGTATAAACGGTAAAGGTAAATCATCACAAGGTGATACTTCACATTTTGAAGGGAATTATTAGACTGTTGTGTATGGAAGGTGGGCACATTGTAAAATGTAAACATGTACTGAGGTACGGAATTATTAGACTGTTGTGTATGGAATGTGAGCACATTGTAAAACGTAAACATGTACTGGGGTACGGAATTATTAGACTGTTGTGTATGGAATGTGAGCACATTGTAAAACGTAAACATGTACTGGGGTACGGAATTATTAGACTGTTGTGTATGGAATGTGAGCACATTGTAAAATGTAAACATGTATTGTGGTACGGAATTCTGAGGTACAAGTTGTGAATAAATAACTTTGCTTTAAAAATTTGAAGATTCAGGACAACTTTACCACGACATAATGGAGCTCCGGCTTCCATGACAACATGGAACTTGGGCTTCCATGACAACATAGAGCTTGGGCTACCATGACAACATGGAACTTGGGCTTCGTTGACAACATGGAGCTTGGGCTACCATGATAACATAGAGCTTGGGGTACCATGACAACATGAAGCTTGGGCTACCATGACAACATGAAGCTTGGGCTACCATGATAACATGGAGTTTGGGCTTCCATGATAACATGGAGTTTGCGCTACCATGATAACATGGGGTTTGGGCTACCATGTCGCCATGAAGCTTGGGCTTCCATGACAACATGAAGCTCGGGCTACCATAACAACACAGAGCGTGTGCTACCATGACAACATGAAGCTCGGGCTACCATAACAACACAGAGCGTGTGCTACCATGACAACATGAATCTTGGGCTACCATGATAACATGGAGTTTGGGCTACCATGACAACACAGAGCTCGGGCTACCATGACAACACAGAGCTTGGGCTACCATAACAACACAGAGCTTGGGCTACCATGACAACATGAAGCTTGGGCTACCATGATAACATGGAGCTTGGGCTACTATGACAACATGGAGCTTGGGCTACCATGACAACATGGAGCTTGGGCTACCATGATAACATGGAGCTTGGGCTACCGTGTGTTGACGTACTGGGTGTACGTAACTATAACACTACAATGTCAGTATCAATGGAAGACGACTGTTCGTATGATAAACTAATGAGCGTATAGGAAGGTCAATCAAGTCTTAAAATATAAAAAAAAATAGGGTTATATTCATTATTATGCGTATATAAAACTGTGTAAAATATCCGGTAGTGAGGATTTCATCATCTAGGACCTCCATTCTGGGACTATATTTTATATATAAGGAGAGTCGAGAAGGGTGTTGTCCCTTATCGTATAAGGACAGTCGAGATGTGTCCCTTACATTCGAGTATCCTCCTTGATTCCGTTCATTCCACCTTCCCCGGAAGAGGGGAAACCCTGCTCCGCAACCTCAAAGAAATCGCCATCATCAAACAGCCCGTCACCTCTGGGGTTGTCCCACAAGGGTAGTTTCATCAGCAAGCCTACAAGGTAAACAGTACACGTAGTGTGTAAACAGTACACGTAGTGTGTAAACAGTACACGCAGTGTGTAAACAGTACACGTAGTGTGTAAACAGTACACGCAGTGTGTAAACAGCATTTGGTAATAAAAAAAGAGTTGGCAATATATTGAATATAAATGAAAGAATTGAGAATATTAAATGAAAACGGAGACTTTAAAAGGTTATAGTCGGGCGATGTGAAGGCAAGGCGATATGTTTGGAGGTGTCAGTTGTCATATTGAGTTCAAAACATATAACAGCGGGATGGAGGGCGCAATGGTGAATGTGGCTTTATAATGATTATATAGACAGATACTTCTAACGCAGTATTTCGACTGAATGGAATGATAATTTCCAAAGAAAACGTTTGTCAGAAAATTCATCAAAAATGTGAAAACAAATGCACAAATGAAATTTGATATTTACCAGTCAGCGCTCCCCCTACGATAGCTATTACTAGAGTAACGCCCAGGGCCGCAAATTGATATCCACCCTGCTCGTGTGAAGTACGTCCTAACCCCGCACTCCAACCCGACTGTAGGCCGTCGTGGTACTTGGTATAATCTGTCGAGTTGTATGTAGGGGCGATCCCGGGGAAGATCTCAAATAAACTGAAAACAGAAGAAATTTACATTTAAAACAGACTGAAAGTATACAACCGACTTTTAAGACAAAATGTCACATACATGTTAAATTCGTCTGGCCAGACTGCTTAGAAACCATGTACGACCCGTTCATGTTACAAAAGTGATGTACCACTTAAAACAAAAGTATCATTGAAAATAGACTAAACATCCAATATATAAATCAACACCATTGTTTTCTCACACCCGTTTTATGCTTGTTTACTTACCTTTCTCCCCATTTGTCATAGTTTGCTAATGCTGCTGCGCATGCTCCGGCTACTCCCGCCAGGATTCCCGGCATGCCGTGTAAATTGTTTACTCCGCATGTGTCATGGATCTTTAGTTTGCTTGCCAGAAATGGCTGAAAGGGAGAAATATAGTGGATAATGTTGTAGACGAGGTGCCGGCAGAGGTGGAATACTTGGGGAATACGGGATATATATATTGTTAAGGGCGCATACTTTAAAATATTTAACAGTATGTCTGAGCTTGCTTGATGATAATGTCTGAAAACTGGAAGGGAAATGAAACACACTACGCACATTTACACTTGCCTAGTAATGTAGAAGTGAGTTTTCAATAGAACCTAGCCGGTAGTTTCTGAGCAAATGTAATAATACAACATACAATCTCTTTATTTTAAGCAATTATGATACGTCTACAAGCTTTCGTAACTTGTATGAATCATTCTTGTTGGAAAGCGCACAGCGAGTCTTGATTTTAGGAGAAAGCCTTATTCACTTCGTCATGTTACTAACAATAAAACCACTAAAACTCGGAGAAAATGGATGGAAACCGTTTGGTTGACGAAAAATAAGATCTGGTAACAGTAAGAGGAAGAAAAGCAAATAGAAAAGCGAGTTCGAACAATTGGTTGAGGGCCTTGACTACCGGGACAAATCACGGTATTCAAGATTTGCTCTATCACTTGTCAATGTTGTTCGTTATTCGCTGTTGGGGCGCATTTCGTAAGCGGCTGATTAAGTCTCTCTGTTTCCGGTACATATACACTGTGTCCAGACAATGTGAACTAACCGTGAAGAATTTGTATCCGAGGACAGAAATGATTCCGGCCACAGAACCAATCAGCATGGCTCCCCACGGGTCGAGTGGCATGTTGGCTGTGGTCCCGACAGCCACACCTCCCGCCAGCGTGGCGTTTTGGATGTGGACCTGAAAAAGATGTTTCACTCTCAGTTTTATGGGCTTTTAAAATCATCGATCTAGTAAATTAAGTATAAACCCCTAAATGAACGTACCTCATAATAACAATAAGCTATACATACACTCCATAATAACAATAAGCTATACATATTCCAGTTTGAATATATATATTGCGATATACCACACAAATGAAAACAAGTCTGAGTACTAATAGATTAACGTAACACAAACATTTGGTAAAAACAAAGTAAGGACGATGGTAATACAAACAAAGTAAGGAGAATGGTAATACAAACAAAGTAAGGACAATGGTATTACAAACAAAGTTAGGACAATGGTAATACAACCAAAGTAAGGACAATGGTAATACAAACAAAGTTAGGACAATGGTAATACAACCAAAGTAAGGACAATGGTAATACAAACAAAGAAAGGACAATGGTAATACAAACAAAGTAAGGACAATGGTATTACAAACAAAGTTAGGACAATGGTAATACAACCAAAGTAAGGACAATGGTAATACAAACAAAGTTAGGCCAATGGTAATACAAACAAAGTAAGCCCAATGGTAATACAAACAAAGTAAGGAGAATGGTAATACAAACAAAGTAAGGGCAATGGTAATACAAACAAAGTAAGGACAATGTTAATACAAACAAAGTTAGGACAATGGTAATACAAGCAAAGTAAGGACAATGGTAATACAAACAAAGAAAGGACAATGGTAATACAAACAAAGTAAGGAGAATGGTAATACAAACAAAGTAAGGAGAATGGTAATACAAACAAAGTAAGGACAATGGTAATACAAACAACGTTAGGAGAATGGTAATACAAACAAAGTAAGGACAATGGTAATACAAACAAAGTTAGGCCAATGGTAATACAAACAAAGTAAGGACAATGGTATTACAAACAAAGTTAGGACAATGGTAATACAACCAAAGTAAGGACAATGGTAATACAAACAAAGTAAGGACAATGGCAATCCACACAAAGTAAGGACAATGGTAATACAAACAAAGTAAGGACAATGGTAATACAAACAAAGTAAGGAAAATGGTAATACAAACAACGTTAGGAGAATGGTAATACAAACAAAGCAAGGAGAATGGTAATCCAGACAAAGTAAGGACAATGCTAATACAAACAAAGTAAGGAAAATGGTAATACAAACAAAGCAAGGAGAATGGTAATCCAGACAAAGTAAGGACAATGCTAATACAAACAAAGTAAGTACAATGGTAATACAAACTAAGTAAGGACAATGGTAATACAAACAAAGTAAGGAGAATGGTAATCCAGACAAAGTAAGGACAATGGTAATACAAACAAAGTAAGGACAATGGTAATACAAACAAAGTAAGGACAATGGTAATACAAACAAAGTAAGAACAATGGTAATACAAACAAAGTAAGGACAATGGTAATACAAACAAAGTAAGGACAATGGTAATACAAACAAAGTTAGGACAATTGTAATCTAGACAAAGTAAGGACAATGGTAATCTTGACAGAGTAAACATTTACTGACCATAAGACTGTTTAGTCGATAAGTGAATCACCAATGATAAAAAGATCAAACATTAAACATAATGTAGAAAGGGGCACGTCGTCTCTAAAATCCCCAATTCAGACACAAATTTACAACCTCTGGCTGACGACAGATATTTCATAATAGTGAAACAAGGCCATTCAAGTTTACGATATATTTGTTATGGTTTTATGAAGTCATTATTAACTGATTACATATGTTGTTAAAAATAAATGATATTGTTATATTTTTCGCTTTGTAGGAAATCATTGTTATTTCATGTTGGCTAGTTGTTCCCCATTGGACAAATTTCTTCATAAAACACATATTTTTCATACTCTACCAACTATAAACATGTAAAATGTTATCGATACATACGTGTATGTAAAGAGATCGTGTGACAAGTGCGCAGAGGGGCACCATACCTAAGGACAGCTGCTAAGGCACATGCAAATACTGGTATGAGTTTCAACATTACACTCTTCTCAAGTTACACGTATCTTTGTCAGTACTTGGGCGCTGCATATGTCAACTTAGACCTATGATAATTAGAATTACAATATATGGCCGTCTGAAGTCGAGCCTTTTATTCGTTTGATGATAAGATAGAAATTATCTGTATATCATATACGGCTAATATTGATGATAATGTGAATTATGATGTCTCGTTTAATGTCTTTATTATAGTTTGATCTCGACCGTACCTGAAATTGACCTGATATATGCTAAACGCCATAACGAACCAATCGTTTGTCTTAATACGGCCGTCTAACTTCTCTACCAGCCCAGTAAACCCACTTCAGGTACATCGTTACCTCCTGTGACAAGAATGTACGGTGTATTTAAATCAGCAGCGCCTGTCCTGGTATACTTACAACAACACCGGTGTATATTTGTGTGATGAACCTGTGTAAAATGTTCTATTGTTTTATGTGTATATTTCTCTGTGCTGTTAATTACAATGAACTGTTAGCTCCAGCAATAACTCCACAGAGCTACCGCTGTATTGTGTTAATTTACAATAGATATATACATATGTGTGTGTCCGATTTACGCGTGGCCATACCACGTTAGTTACGCCTCACCTACTTCCAACAACACCATTGTTTGTTATTGTTGAGTACAGCGGGATGCAAGATCAGATTCGTATTACCAGGTGAAATTTTCCTGTTTGTTTACAAACAGATGTACTTATGTTGTTGTAAACAATCGGATACACAAGTAATACGTTAGAACCATCTGAGTTTGGTAAGAAGAATAGATGTAATCCTCCTCAAAAGTCTCTTGTCACCTGGCCGTCCATCTGATAATCCATTTGTTGTCAACCTCTCAAGTCCCCCACCACTGACCGTTCATGGTAATTGCTATACTAGGTTAATGCTGAATGGTATAAAGTGGTACATGGACGGTACGCGTGTGTACGGGCAATGCCGCTGTATTACCAACTAGTAGTAAGGAAGTTCACCCCTGAGAAGTAAAATACCCTTGTATTAAACATTTTTTCTTATATGGACTTTTGAAAAAAGGAGGATATAAGAAAAAAGAAAATACAAAGAAAGTTGTATGCCCATGTGCTCGTTGTTTGTTATGATCGGTCAAACATACTAATTCAACATAATGTGTAACTTTTAGTGACGATGATATAATAATATTGATAATAATAATATAATAATAATAATAATTCGAGGTTCTTATATACCGCTTTATCACAACCTAGTTCGTAGGTTGTCTCAAAGCGGTTCACAAATTATTATCCGTGGTTATAGGGCCTTTGCACCCAGCCAATATCTTGCAGCCATTTTGGCGCTCACAGCTAGCATTCAACGATTCTAGCACTGCCCAACCACGTACTCATTCACAGCTGAGTAGACTGAAACAATCATTCGGTCACGAGCCCGGCGTCCTACATGTACCACCAGACTACCGGGACACGTAATGCAGACCTAATTCATACAATACCTTTCAAGTGAGCCATCAGAATTATGAATGTTTACACAATAGATTAAAATTGTATTTTCTTTTAAATTATGGAAGCGAAATTTCATTAACCAATATTTTTATCTCAGAACTGCAATTTATGTTACCCCTACCACAATTTACTAAGTGCAAAAATACTTATTTTTCACCTTTTTTCAGAATTTACGACTGATATAAACAGTTCTGGTATTAAACTTCTACTAAAATTAAATGGACCAACAGAAAATGTGTCTATCTTCCTAAAACAGTCAAAAACTTTGGAAATATTTCATCATATTGAACATTTAAAACTTGCACAGCACTAGTGAACTTGCTACGGTTAAAAGTGGTGATACAATGACAATTTTAGTAATTGATATAGCGTCAAAAAGGTGGTGATTCAGTGACAATTGTAGTAATTGATATAGCGTCAAAAAGGTGGTGATACAGTGACACTTGTAGTGATTGATATAGCATCACAAAGGTGGTGATACATTTACACTTGTAGTTATTGATACAGCGTCACAAAGGTGGTGATACATTTACACTTGTAGTTATTGATACAGCGTCACAAAGGTGGTGATACAATGACACTTGTAGTTATAGATATAGCGTCAAAAAGGTGGTGATCCAGTGACACTTGTAGTGATTGATATAGCGTCACAAAGGTGGTGATATAGTGACACTTGTAGTGATTGATATAGCGTCACAAAGGTGATGATACAGTGACACTTGTAGTTATTGATATAGCGTCACAAAGGTGGTGATACAGTGACACTTGTAGTGATTGATA
>NW_018404829.1:38571-75297 GCF_002113885.1 Mizuhopecten yessoensis | reverse complement strand
TAGTTATTGATATAGCGTCACAAAGGTGGTGATACAGTGACACTTTTAGTGATTGATATAGCGTCACAAAGGTGGTGATACAGTGACACTTGCAGTGATTGATATAGCGTCAAAAAGGTGGAATTTTAGCACTGTGTACAATGAACAAAAAACACATTTTTGCGATATTCAAAATGGCCGCGGAATTGGTCATTTTTTAAAAAAAAAAAACGTAAAAAAGTTCTGCTTCTAGTGTTTTGATACATTTTTTAGATTGATCATGATTTGTTATTTCAACAAAAACCCGCTATACTTGTTCAAAAAGAGATTTGAACGGGAATGAAACTTCAGAAGAGTAGATTCTAAATAACAGTTATGTAAATGAGAAGTCAGGATCAGGTAGTGCCACTATATTACTTACAAATGTAGTATTAATAACAGGTGTGTCATTGAGAAGTACATATCATACGTCAGGGTCAGGACCGGGTCATAGGATGACGGATTAGTATTTTCAAGGTGACATTCATCACACATTCCAGTTTGTTTTCTGTTCAGTGACATTGTCGCGAGACTTATCTACGTTACGAACGGGAATGTTGTCTTGGAGAAGTTAGATCTCTAGGTTTCTGATATGATAGCCAAAGGAGCCTTGTGGAGAAAATTTAGTTAGAACTTATCCGATAACGGATACCGGATACTTTAACAAACTCACAATGGAACGAGGTAGCTAGAGCCTCGTCCTGAGAATGTCACGGCAGGAAGTAAATGCTGTCTGACAATGAGTTTATTTTGTTTGTGTATCACAAACTATAACATATACATATTAACGAAACAACATTCTATAAATCTTAATCTTCTTGACAATTGGCTCGAAAATATTCTCAGTGTTATTTAAAAAAGACAGATAAGTGTCGCAATGACAAATATAAAATAGGCACATGCCCTAACCACGTGTTATATTGTCATAGTCCCATTCGGTAGGTTCTTGAATCGGACAACAACGAATATAAAAATAAATGTATGTAAACCAACAGAAAGGAAAAGTAAACCACGTGATACTGCTTTGAAATTGATGTGCTTAGCCATGTTGGATATCAAAAGCGCGGGCATGCCCTACTTTGTTTGCAAAATAACGGTCGAACGTACTCGCTCAGGGCTCTTCTGAGGTATTTGTGTCTGTCTGTTTGGCGGGGGATTTATTCATCATATCTGTATTTCATATACAATATGGATGAGAACAGTAAGTGCAAGTGACATGAAAGAAATGTGGAAATGAAAATTGAAATACAATCGATATAAATATCATTTAATAATAACAGCTTGACAAAAAGAAGGGATAAGTTAGTCAATCAATAATAAGTGGACAATAAGATGACGCACTGTAATGACTACTATATAATTAACTAGATTTACTGGAATGTCATAATGAACGACTTTTTTGATCATATCAGGTAATCTAATCTTATAAATGATAAATGACGTGAGCGATTTAACGTTGTCATTACAGACATAATAAATGGCAGCGCTTGGATCACCCACCAGAACAACTATCTATACTTCCCTGTCTGACTTGTCTAAAGACACATTAACATGCGAGGGATATTTATTTACAAAATCGTGGAAAGAGTATCCCGCAAATTTGCTAATTCTAACTCGCCGCGACTTTAAATGTACCCTTGCAATGAGCGCATGATAGTTCGCAAGCAGGTGGAGTAATCCACATTATGGAAACAGTTTTGCAATTTCTAATAAAAGAAGGATAACATTTTGAAAAGTACCAGATCACTGAGGGTTTCATTTCAGGAGGAATATTTATGAATCTCGAAAAATCCGGCGAATGATCTTAACGAGGTGTCCTGTCATCTGAATCCTAACAAAGACGAACATTTTAGCTAGGTTTGTCCATCGTTGCTTTGGAGGAAATATTCCCGACTTAAGGAATTCATTAAAAAATATCATGGAAATTGTACCTGTAAAGCGTACCTACTGCATCAACAATAACACCCTTTCTAGCTTTATGTAGATCAGGGCACTTTTGATACAAAAAGCGAAGGGCACATTTACCTTCATTTACATATAAATGAAGCGATGATAAACCAAGCATACCTAATGTTGTCAGTTCTGGTCCTCAGATGGATATTTTGAAATAGTTTCCCACACAAGTGGTGTACTGATTCCAAACGACGCCCGTCTGTGTTTGTAAGTGAGTACCACAACTCAACAACAGAGAGGTATAGGTACACCTGTTATTGGGTTGATGCTGGGGTCAAATAATTACAATTTAAAAGAGAAAAAACCTTGGCCACATTGGTTACTAGTGGGTAACTTAATCGACATCAGGACGACCTTGTTTAAACTCATTTATATTAATTCCACCTTTTTTAACATTTGTTCACTGAGTGACGTCACTGACGGCTCAGTACCCTCTACGGTTCGACTGTAAGTGGCTACAGTCACATACGGCCAAAGTCTAAGACCCTGGCCAAATTCAAGAAAGATATAAAAAAAAAAAAAAAAAACTCTTCACATCTGCACTTTGAGCTCTTTGCGCAGACGTCATGTTCACACCACACTTTATTTAAATCGTCGAATCATGGTGATTTTTGTGCCTTTTTTGTTTATCAATTATAATTAATACTATTGTCCATATGTATTAAAACGCTTTAAAATATTATACAAATTATATGGGGCGCTATATTAATGTTGTAGATAATTATAATTATTACTAGTTCGTTCGTTAAAAACTACAATCACTGATTTAGAGGGATTTATTTAAACTTCTATTTATAGCTATACTTATTGCATATGTGCATGAGCATATCTGATGTGTGTTTAAAAGAAGCAAGGAGACATATCGTCTGCCTGTTTTGTGGGAGTTTATTCCATGCATCCAAACATCAGTGTTTCCTGATCGCCGTTCTAGTTTGATTTCGTCTGTCAGAAAATTACGTCACTTCTTGGGAAAATATTAAGATGTGTTATTATACATCTATCGGGTACGAGCCATTGTGGCCAGGCGTTCAGGTCACCCAATCTTCACAAGTTATGGACGTACTCTTAGTTAGCCGATGTGCATCACTCTCAGAAAAAAATGGATGTTATTTCAGCTTATGTTTGACCCTGAAATTCTATAAAGCGTTTGTTTCTGCTAATTGTTTAATTGTCTTGTGTACCCAAAAATCGTAACTTATGCTTTCATTTTATATTTCTTTCGTTTGCAATATAATGAGCCCATTTATTAATACTCAAAACTGAAAAATGATTAATTTAGTCTATTTGAGCGAAAAATATATCGACCAAGAATATAATGAAACTAAGAAGAACGCATAAAAATGTTTTACGATACATTTCAGGTTTGACTGACACTTACCATGTCAAACTTGGCGCTTTTATCGACACACATAGAGAAGGCGAAGGTGACGACTGTACAGGCAGCGAGCGATAGATAGGTGTTCACTATCGCCCTGTGCTGTTCGTCTCCACTGGCCGCTCCGCCATTAAAACTGGGCCAGTAGATCCACAAGAACACCGTACCTGTTGAAATACAAAGAGAGGGACCAATAGAAACAGGCGCACAACATCACGTGGTCTAATTCAAAGAGAGGGACCAATAACAACAGGCGCACAACAACACATGGTCTAATACAAAGAGAGGGACCAATAAAAACAGGCGCACAACATCACGTAGTCTAATACAAAGAGAGGGACCAATAAAAACAGGCACACAACATCACGTGGTCTAATACAAAGAGATGGACCAATAGAAACAGGCGCACAACATCACGTGGTCTAAAACAAAGAGAGGGACCAATAAAAACAGGCACACAACATCACGTGGTCTAATACAAATAGAGGGACCAATAACAACAGGCACACAACATCACGTGGTCTAATACAAAGAGAGGGGCCAATAACAACAGGCGCACAACATCACATGGTCTAATACAAAGAGAGGGACCAATAGAAACAGGCACACAACATCACGTGGTCTAATACAAAGTGAGGGACCAATAGAAACAGGCGCACAACATCACGTGGTCTAAAACAAAGAGAGGGACCAATAGAAACAGGCACACAACATCACGGGGTCTAATACAAAGAGAGGGACCAATAGAAACAGGCACACAACATCACGTGGACTAATACAAAGAGAGGGACCAATAGAAACAGGCGCACAACATCACGTGGTCTAATTCAAAGAGAGGGACCAATAACAACAGGCGCACAACATCACGTGGTCTAATACAAAGAGATGGACCAATAGAAACAGGCGCACAACATCACGTGGTCTAAAACAAAGAGAGGGACCAATAGAAACAGGCACACAACATCACGTGGTCTAATACAAAGTGAGGGACCAATAGAAACAGGCGCACAACATCACGTGGTCTAAAACAAAGAGAGGGACCAATAGAAACAGGCACACAACATCACGTGGACTAATACAAAGAGAGGGACCAATAGAAACAGGCACACAACAACACGTGGTCTAATACAAAGAGAGGGACCAATAGAAACAGGCGCACATCACCACTTGGTCTAATACAAAGAGAGGGACCAATAACAACAGACACACAACATCACATGGTCTATACAAAGAGAGGGACCAATAACAACAGGCACACAACATCACGTGGTCTAATACAAATAGAGGGACCAATAACAACAGGCACACAACATCACGTGGTCTAATACAAATAGAGGGACCAATAACAACAGGCACACAACATCACGTGGTCTAATACAAATAGAGGGACCAATAACAACAGGCACACAACATCACATGGTCTAATACAAAGAGAGGGACCAATAAAACAGGCACACAACATCACGAGGTCTAATACAAAGAGAGGGACCAATATAAACATGCACACAACATCACGTGGTCTAATATAAAGAGAGGGACCAATAGAAACAAGCGCACAACATCACGTGGTCTTATACAAAGAGAGGGACCAATAGAAACAGGCGCACATCACCACTTGGTCTAATACAAAGAGAGGGACCAATAACAACAGGCGCACAACATCACATGGTCTAATACAAAGAGAGGGACCAATAGAAACAGGCACACAACATCACATGGTCTAATACAAAGTGAGGGACCAATAGAAACAGGCGCACAACATCACGTGGTCTAATACAAAGAGAGGGACCAATAGAAACAGGCACACAACATCACGTGGTCTAATACAAAGAGAGGGACCAATAGAAACAGGCGCACAACATCACGTGGTCTAATACAAAGAGAGGGACCAATAGAAACAGGCGCACAACATCACGTGGTCTAATACAAAGAGAGGGACCAATAGAAACAGGCGCACAACATCACGTGGTCTAATACAAAGAGAGGGACCAATAGAAACAGGCGCACAACATCACGTGGTCTAATACAAAGAGAGGGACCAATAGAAACAGGCGCACAACATCACGTGGTCTAATACAAAGAGAGGGACCAATAGAAACAGGCGCACAACATCACGTGGTCTAATACAAAGAGAGGGACCAATAGAAACAGGCGCACAACATCACGTGGTCTAATACAAAGAGAGGGACCAATAGAAACAGGCGCACAACATCACGTGGTCTAATACAAAGAGAGGGACCAATAGAAACAGGCGCACAACATCACGTGGTCTAATACAAAGAGAGGGACCAATAGAAACAGGCGCACAACATCACGTGGTCTAATACAAAGAGAGGGACCAATAGAAACAGGCGCACAACATCACGTGGTCTAATACAAAGAGAGGGACCAATAACAACAGGCGCACAACATCACATGGGCTTATACAAAGAGAGGGACCAATAGAAACAGGCACACAACATCACGTGGTCTAATACAAAGTGAGGGACCAATAGAAACAGACGCACAACATCACGTGGTCTAATACAAAGAGAGGGACCAATAGAAACAGGCACACAACATCACGTGGTCTAATACAAAGAGAGGGACCAATAACAACAGGCGCACAACATCACATGGTCTAATACAAAGAGAGGGACCAATAAAAACAGGCACACAACATCACGAGGTCTAATACAAAGAGAGGGACCAATATAAACATGCACACAACATCACGTGGTCTAATACAAAGAGAGGGACCAATAACAACAGGCACACAACATCACATGGTCTAATACAAAGAGAGGGACCAATAACAACAGATACACAACATCACGTGGTCTAATACAAAGAGAGGGACCAATAACAACAGATACACAAAACCACGTGGTCTAATACAAAGAGCGGGACCAATAACAACAGGCACACACCATCACGTGGTCTAATACATGGTCTAATACAAAGAGAGGGACCAATAACATCAGACACACAACATCACATGGTCTAATACAAAGAGAGGGACCAATAGAAACAGGCGCACAACATCACATGGTCTAATACAAAGAGAGGGACCAAGAGAAACAGGCGCACAACATCACGTGGTCTAATACAAATAGAGGGACCAATAACAACAGGCACACAACATCACATGGTCTAATACAAAGGGAGGGACCAATAACAAAAGGCACACAACATCACATGGTCTTCAATATTGTTTATGTTGGCTTTATACATTTTTGCGGTGTGTTTGTATATGTACCTCGGAGTGAGCTTTTCCCCTCTGACTTTTACAGTAAACAACAGGGAAATTTTAATACGCGGAACACGTTTTTTCTTACACAACTTTGGCATAGATAATAAAACAGGAAGGTTTGACTTATAGTTTTCCTAGTGGAATTTCGTCTAAAATAAACTCGAAACTCGATGACGAATCGATAATCTGGGAAGATATCAAAGGAATGGAAAGACACAGAAAGCATGTTGTCCTCTGAAACGGCAACACTTTGTGGGCTTTAAACAATGTTGAATGTTTATTAATTGAGGAAGTTTGAAGGTGTACATTGTATCAAACGAAGTGCAGAAATAAAGCAGAGCATGTATTAGTGATAACTCGTGGTACATCCTGACACAGATAAATAATTTTGAAAATCAAATCCGAAAATATTAATATGGAAATTAACAACGAGTTAAATAACACTAACTTAACATAGTCCTACAAAACTTTATGAGGCACGGTAGTCTAGTGGTAGGACGGTAGTCTAGTGGTAGGACGGTAGTCTAGTGGTAGGACGCCGGGCTCGTGACCTAAGGGTTGCGGGTTCGAGTAACGACACGGCACTGTGATGTATCTTTGAGCAAGACACTTTACTCCGATTGTCTACTCGACTGTTACTGAGTACGTGGTAGGGCTGTGCTAGAATTGTAGAATGGTAGCTGTGAACGCCGAAATAGCAGCACCGGCTGTATGCTCCCCAAGGAGTTAAGAAAGGTATTGGCTGGTTGCAAAGGCCCTATAACCACGGATGATAATTTGTGAACCGCTTTGAGACGACCTACAAATTAGGTTGTGATAAAGCGGTATACAAGAACCTCGAGTTACTATTTAACGTAACAAATAACATGTGTGTATCTTACGTGCATCTTTCAACACATATCAAGCATAGAAGTTAGTTTCTTATACTATTTTTAGTATATGCTTGAAATGAACGGTTGTATTTTAAGCATACTTCAACAGGTAACGATACATTTTTTCGACTACTTACCGCCATAGAGAGGATGTAACTTACCGACCATAGAGAAGATGTTACTTACCAACCATAGAGAAGATGTTACTTACCGACCAAAGAGAAAATGTTGCTTACCGACCACAGAGAAGATGTTACTTACCGACCATAGAGAAGTTGTTACTTACAGACCATAGAGAGGATGTTACTTACCGACCATAGATAAGTTGTTACTCACCGACCATAGAGAGGATGGTACTTACCGACCATAGATAAGTTGTTACTTACCGACCATAGAGAGGATGATACTTACCGACCATAGAGAAGATGTTACTTTCCAACCATAGAGAAGATGTTACTTACCGACCATAGAGAAGTTGTTACTTACAGACCATAGAGAGGATGTTACTTACCGACCATAGATAAGATGTTACTTACCGACCATAGAGAAGTTGTTACTTACCGACCATAGAGAGGAAGTTACTTACCGACCATAGATAAGTTGTTACTCACCGACCATAGAGAGGATGGTACTTACCGACCATAGATAAGTTGTTACTCACCGACCATAGAGAGGATGGTACTTACCGACCATAGATAAGTTGTTACTCACCGACCATAGAGAGGATGGTACTTACCGACCATAGATAAGTTGTTACTCACAGACCATAGAGAGGATGTTACTTACCGACCATAGATAAGTTGTTACTTACCGACCATAGAGAGGATGATACTTACCGACCATAGAGAGGATGTTACTTACCGACCACAGAGAAGATGTTACTTACCGACCATAGAGAAGATGTTACTTATACCGACCACAGAGAAGTTGTTACTTACCGACCATAGAGAGGATGTTACTTACCGACCATAGAGAAGATATCCGAGTGATACACGGCTCCTTCTTTTGATGATGATTTCTCTATCTCCTCCGAAAACAGAACCCGGGAAGCGGCCAGACCAAAGTAAGCACCAAAAGCATGGATGTACATAGATTCGCCTACGTCCTCCGCCTAAAATGAGTAACAGAGTATAAATGATACAGGGTTTAAACCTATGGATTTACTTAGATTCACATACATCTTCCGCCTTAAGGGAGAAACAGAATACCATACTATAAATATTACAGTCTTCAAACCTATAGATTCACCTACGTCTTCCATTAGAAGAATGAACGCATCAAATCTAATGTTTTATTACAGGTAAACGATATGGACAGAAACAGTGATAACAATACATTGGAATCATTCCGTCATTCTACCTGGAAAATGATCAAATATTTATTTTTTTACAGCAGAATATAGTTTTGGTTTGTTTTTCACAATCATGCCTTGTTTAGCATCTTAATTCATTGCAGGAAAAGGGGCCTGCCTTATAAATTCAACTTCCGGGGATTGTTTGTTTTGACCCCTCTCTGGTCAAGTAAAAAGTGGACATGATATATCTGAGCAACTTTGAAGTGAACGATCTACGTCTTTAGTTGGGTATGGCAAACGCTTCCATAAGACTTGACATAAGAAATTCAACTTCTTATTCGACATTAATATTTTAACAAAACAAAAAACAGACACATCACGAAAATCGACCTGAGAGAGCTAACGGAATAGATACAATCCACTCAGAAAGTGACGTTCTACAGTATTTACCCTGAGTTTATCAAGTCCAATGTACTCGTTGATTTGACTTAACACCACCTCGATCAGGCCCATTACGATCAGCTGGAGGGGACTCGTCTTTCCTAGCACCGCCCCGAACGATATCAGCACAGTGGCTGCGGCAAAGTCGGCACCCAGCAGACTAATTAAGTAACAACGATACGTATCAGCAGATTTAATAAGTAACAAATATACGTATCATCAGACTGAATAAGTAACAAATATACGTATAAGTAGACTGAATAACGCACAAATATCCTTATCAGTAGACTGAATAAGCAACAAATATACGTATCAGAAAAATAAATAAGTAACAAATATAAGTATCAGCAGACTAAATAAGTAACAAGTATACGTATCATCAGACTGAGTAAGTAACAAATATACGTATAAGTAGACTGAATAAGTAATAAATATACGTATCAGCAGACTGAATAAGAAACAAATATACGTATCAGTAGACTGAATAAGTAACAAATATACGTATCATCAGACTGAATAACTACGAATATACGTATCATCAGACTGAATAAGTAACAAATATACGTATCAGTAGACTGAATAACTAACAAATATAGGTATCAGCAGACTTAATACCTAACAAATATACGTATCGGCAGACTTAATACCTAACAAATATACGTAACGTAGTTATTAATTAAAAAATGTGTATGGTTTTAATTGATGTCAGATTGAAGGAGAGAACAAAATTAAAATTAATCCACATTGAAAAACAAAAATGCATATTAAAACTATGATCTCTTTTATTGTTTTCTTCTGCCATGCTGTAATGGTCTCTTTTGTAATGGAACAAATCTTGTAACATATTTTAAAAAACTGTTAAAAAAGTGAATACTCGAAAGAAAACATGGGCACCTCAACCCTGGAAATCCAGGAATGTTTGATTGTTCTGAGAAAGAAAAGGGAAACAAGAAAGAAATTATTATATGCTTACTCATTTACACATATAACTTTTAGAAAGGGTAGCTATCCTGTGTGTTCTAACACGGTAAGGTTTTATAATGATTAACTTCTTTACAGTTTATAGTACACGATACAATTATTGATACTTTTATGTCATTCAGGCAGGTTTTATTGAAACAGGGATGCAATTAGGTATACCATGTTCTGTATAAGAAGATCACAAATATAAGTTTTATTGACTACTCCTAATGAGCGATTTTCCGCACCATGGTGCACACCAAATACCCTTATTTTACACGAAATACCCTTTATCTTAGATATTCTGTATAGTAAAAGGATTTAAAGTGGGTTAGTTTCGTATTTCTTACATTTTTAATTGCAAGGTTGTATTCAGTTAAAAAAGAATGTCACGTAATAAACAAATACCCATTGTGTGCCTTTTTTTTTACACGAAATACCATTTACCTTAGATATTCTGTATAGTAAAAGGATTTAAAGTGGGTTAGTTTCGTATTTCTTACATTATTAATTGCAGGGTTTTATTCAGTTAAAAAAGTATGTCACGTAATAAATATAATACACGTAATACTATTCGGTTTAAATGATTAAAAGGGAGCACTAAGCGCGGGATATGAATAGGAGTATTGTACAAGGCAGGGTTACGTGACAGAGGAACGTGATATTACGCTGGGTAACGCCATTACGTAATACTTCTATCTATCTCTGTGTGTCGTTTGTAGCGGTCATTGACGTTTCATGCTGTCATCAACTGCTTTTACAAAATGAAGTTATAGAATATCTTGTGACAGAAGGTCTTGTTATTTTGTCACTTTATATATACACATGACCTATTTATCAGACGTGAATGCCTGCTGACGTTCTGATCTGACAGCTATTGTCGTGTTGTCATTTCTATGTCTCGTTTTAGGCTGTCCTATGTTGATAAGATACCGTTCTACATACAAGTCGACTAAAGCTTTAGTCAGGGAACACTATCAGGACCACGCGACTTCCTGGCAATATAGATACTTAAAATTAGTGTTTCCCTGATGCCATAGACTTGTGTAAGCCAGTCCTACCTTGCACGTCACGTGATAGCATACAGTGACAGGGGCCCTAACCTGCCGTACACCAGTAGCCAATAGAGTGGATGGTAGAACAAGTTGGTGTACATTATAAATACGATGTCACTATATCGAATGTACCTGGTCTATGATGTCACTTTATACCTGGTATATGACGTCACTATATACCTGGTAGAGCGTTCTGTATCTATTACTAAAGTGTAGAGGTAACACCACCGGCGTGTGTGCTACGTTCATCACTCCAGATACAATGTGATGTACTCCGTCAGTGTATTATTAATCCCCGAGGTTTGCCGTTACCTTGACACAGTTAGCTCTAACACACTTTACTAACTATTTAATTTGACATTTACCAGTATTTCTCTTAATTTTATATTTATAAATAACTACGTTTCTACAAGTTTTTTGGCCCTTAGATTCCCCGACGAGTTCCAGAAGGACGAAACATGTACATGTTGCAGCGTAATTTATTTTTGGATTACTGCACCTATTACTAAGCCTTCATCGTTGAAATACCAGGATCGTTTTCATTTGTTAGGTCGTTAGGGTATATACTGACAATGGATCGTATTTTGGATCGTTTTGTATTTTGAATAAACCGCTTTACGGAATTTTAACATGCTTCCGTGTATATCTCAATAGACAACAGAACGAAGAGGACCCTGTACCCGTGTCTGTAATACGTTCATCATTTCAATGATCGTATTTAAATGGAGATGTTTTGCAATATTAAGGGTTTAATCTTAACGTTTTATCAAAATAACTACATACTAAATCACGGTTAAAATCGACACTTTGAACACTTGTTGGTTTCGTCTAAACACAGCGTTTTCCTTCTACATTGATTCGTACTTTGAGTAAATCACACATTTAGGTTGCATGTTTAATAAATACTGTTTTTATTATTATTTTCAATAGTTAAGTATGTCTTACATGTTATTTTGACAGTATGTGAAGATTAGTATTTCAAGTATGACGTCATAAATACGTCACAATAACTTACTCCCCGATTCCGATCGTGAACTTTGCTTCACCATGTAGAAGCTGGTGTATGACACCGCGGACAATGAGCGCCCACTGGATGATGACCGCGGCGATGAAGAGGTTTACACTGACAGCTGAGTACCCGTATCTCTTGAGGAAGGTCATTAGGAACCCGAAACCGATAAATATCATCACGTGGACATCCTGGAACACTGCAATAGAACAAACAGTATGTCATCACGTGGACTTCCTGGAACATTGCAATACAACAAACAGTATGTCATCATGTGGACTTCCTGGAACAATGCAATAGAACAAACAGTATGTCGTCACGTGGACTTCATGGAACATTGCAATTAAACAAACAGTATGTCATCACATGGACTTCCTGGAACATTGCAATAGAACAAACAGTATGTCATCACGTGGACTTCCTGGAACATTGCAATACAACAAACAGTATGTCATCATGTGGACTTCCTGGAACAATGCAATAGAACAAACAATATGTCGTCACGTGGACTTCATGGAACATTAAAATTAAACAAACAGTATGTCATCACATGGATTTCCTGGAACATTGCAATAGAACAAACAGTATGTCATCACGTGGACTTCCTGGACATTGCAATTAAACAAACAGTATGTCAGCATGTGGACATTCTGGAACATTGCAATAGAACAAACAGTATGTCATCACGTGGACTTCCTGGAACATTGCAATAGAACAAACAGTATATCATCACATGGACGTCCTGGAACATTGCAATAGAACAAACAGTATATCATCACGTGGACTTCCTGGAACATTACAATAGAACAAACAGTATGTCATCACGTGGACTTCCTGGAACATTGCAATACAACAAACAGTATGTCATCACGTGGACTTCCTGGAACATTGCAATAGAACAAACAGTATATCATCACGTGGACGTCCTGGAACATTGCAATACAACAAACAGTATATCATCACGTGGACTTCCTGGAACATTACAATAGAACAAACAGTATGTCATCACGGGGACTTCCTGGAACATCGCAAAGGAACAAACAGTATATCCTCACGTGGACTTCCTGGAACATTACAATAGAACAAACAGTATGTCATCCCGTGGACTTCCTGGAACATTGCAATTAAACAAACAGTATTTCATCACGTGGACTTCCTGGAACATTGCAATAGAACAAACAGTATTTCATCACGTGGATTTCCTGGAACATTGCAATAGAACAAACAGTATGTCATCACGTGGACTTCCTGGAACATCGCAAAGGAACAAACAGTATATCATCACGTGGACTTCCTGGAACATTGCAATAGAACAAACAGTATATCATCACGTGGACTTCCTGGAACATTGCAGTAGAACAAACAGTATGTCATCACGTGGACTTCCTGAAACATCGCAATAGAACAAACAGTATGTGATCACGTGGACTTCCTGGAACATTGCAGTAGAACAAACAGTATGTCATCACGTGGACTTCCTGGAACATTGCAATTAAACAAACAGTATGTCATCATGTGGACATTCTGGAACATTGCAATACAACAAACAGTATGTCATCACGTGGACTTCCTGGAACATTGCAATAGAACAAACAGTATGTCATCACGTGGACTTCCTGGAACATTGCAATAGAACAAACAGTATGTCATCACGTGGACTTCCTGGAACATTGCAATAGAACAAACAGTATGTCATCACGTGGACTTCCTGGAACATTGCAATAGAACAAACAGTATGTCATCACGTGGACTTCCTGGAACATTGCAATAGAACAAACAGTATGTCATCACGTGGACTTCCTGGAACATTGCAATAGAACAAACAGTATGTCATCACGTGGACTTCCTGGAACATTGCAATAGAACAAACAGTATGTCATCACGTGGACTTCCTGGAACATTGCAATAGAACAAACAGTATGTCATCACGTGGACTTCCTGGAACATTGCAATAGAACAAACAGTATGTCATCACGTGGACTTCCTGGAACATTGCAATAGAACAAACAGTATGTCATCACGTGGACTTCCTGGAACATTGCAATAGAACAAACAGTATGTCATCACGTGGACTTCCTGGAACATTGCAATAGAACAAACAGTATGTCATCACGTGGACTTCCTGGAACATTGCAATAGAACAAACAGTATGTCATCACGTGGACTTCCTGGAACATTGCAATAGAACAAACAGTATGTCATCACGTGGACTTCCTGGAACATTGCAATAGAACAAACAGTATGTCATCACGTGGACTTCCTGGAACATTGCAATAGAACAAACAGTATGTCATCACGTGGACTTCCTGGAACATTGCAATAGAACAAACAGTATGTCATCACGTGGACTTCCTGGAACATTGCAATAGAACAAACAGTATGTCATCACGTGGACTTCCTGGAACATTGCAATAGAACAAACAGTATGTCATCACGTGGACTTCCTGGAACATTGCAATAGAACAAACAGTATGTCATCACGTGGACTTCCTGGAACATTGCAATAGAACAAACAGTATGTCATCACGTGGACTTCCTGGAACATTGCAATAGAACAAACAGTATGTCATCACGTGGACTTCCTGGAACATTACAATACAACAAACAGTATGTCATCACGTGGACTTCCTGGAACATTACAATACAACAACGAAAACAAAAGAGAGTTCAACTGAACAACACAACTTCAGATATTACTATAAATTTATAAATGCTTTGATTAAACCAAACATTTGGTCTAACATTACATTTGCTCTTATGGTTAGTAAGTAAGTTTGTACCTGTTCATACTTGCATGAACACTTGAAAAAAACAGATTCAATCCTACACAGTTTGAACAGATGACTACATTTCCAAAAAAAACCACCTTTATTCTGGAAGCTTTCTTAATCAGTATAATTACAATCATTATTTTGGTTACGCGCAATATTTATTTTAATGAACTTTTCTTGGCGATGGTTATCCAATATCAAGACGTCATGAAATATAATGACAGAAATATTTACCATACCAAGATGACTTAAAGGGACAGGTACAGGCGTTGGGTACGTACAGGAAATAGTGCAGAATGTTGTATTGACGCATTCATTCTCGAGAGGCATATCATAACATTTTATATATCCTCACCGCAGCGGAGATAAGCTTTTAATCAAATGGATAATTCTTGATATTTGACTTGATTTGCTTTGTTTGGAAGTGTATTTGATAAACCGACAGTGTATTATTTTTGTTGTCTTCTTGTACATCACGTGTGTCTTGTTGACTCGATGAAGAGGATATTGGTCGTTAAATATAAGCGAGGTGGTTATTGACGTCACCATGTACATCTGTACAATGCCCACTTGTATGTCCACGCTTGACCTTGCACACTTGTGTTCGTACTGGTTTGCGGTAATTCAGTAGATCATGTCATTTCTATCCAAGCAGTGTTTCAGTCTAACACAAAGGAGAAGATAACTCTCATTTCTGTCTAAGCAATGTTTCAGTCTAACACAAAGGAGCAGATAACTCTCATTTCTGTCTAAGCAATGTTTCAGTCTAACACAAAGGAGATGATAACTCTCATTTCTGTCTAAGCAATGTTTCAGTCTAACACAAAGGAGATGATAACTCTCATTTCTGTCTAAGCAATGTTTCAGTCTAACACAAAGGAGATGATAACTCTCATTTCTGTCTAAGCAATGTTTCAGTCTAACACAAAGTAGAAGATAACTCTCATTTCGGTCTAAGCAGTGTTTCAGTCTAACATAAAGGAGAAGATAACTCTCATTTCTATCTAAGCAGTGTTTCAGTCTAACATAAAGGAGAAGATAACTCTCATTCTATCTAAGCAGTGTTTCAGTCTAACACAAAGGAGAAGATAACTCTCATTTCTATCTTAGCAGTGTTTCAGTCTAACACAAAGAAGAATATAACTCTCATTTCTATCTAAGCAGTGTTTCAGTCTTACACAAAGGAGAGGGTTAACTCTCATTTGCTATGAACTGTATTTGTTGAACCACTTTTGCAAACAACACACTGATTTACGTTTTGTGTTTGTGTGTGTGTGCAACCGTTACACATGTGCCATCGACTTAAGTCGCCGAGATAAGTGTGACGTCACACATTACAACGACAACATGTGATTTGGACGCCCAATCAAAAGTTCAAATGTCATGTAGTAACAGAAGAGTAGCAGTTTCCTGTCGTTAGGGAACAGAAAGGTGGTAGAACAGTCCAATGGTTCCATCTGTACATGGGAGTTAATATAACTCTCCTGTCGTTAGTGGACATAAAGGTGGTAGAACAGTCCAATGGTTCCATCTGTACATGTTAATATAACTCCCCTGTGCGTCTGCGCTTACGTGTATTTCTACTAAAATTACATTGTTTTAATTTATACACTACAATGACGTCTCGATGGTAACAGTGTTTGGTATATATGTCGGTTGTATTCTATGTTTTCGAGAGCTTGTGGTAATGTTATTAGGATGAAATTGACGCATTAATGTAAGGTAATATCAAACAATACCAAGCATGAATATTGTGTTACATTCTATATATATGTGTGTGTATAAGTTATTGGAAACATATGTCAATCTTTAAAAAAAAAAAAATTAAATGTGTCATTAAAAAAAATATATGAATCAATTGCACTGATATCCAATTCTAGATAAACATCTTTGAGAACACACGGCATTTTTTGTCAATTTTTAAGTGTGCCTAATGTGTGTGTCGGTTTTATTGCTCGGTAAAAATGAGAAATGAGTTTTACAAGGAGAGCATCAATGTCGTCTGCAAAGGAGCAAATAGCCGGTTGCTGTCTACGGACCTCGGGTATAGTGATGAAGTTGTGAAAACAAACTCACGACAAAAAATATGGGGTATTCTAAAGTTGAAGCAGAATGCAGCTTAAACTTCCCGAATCAAGATATCAATTATCGTATTGTAGGTAGCCTCCGTCGCTAACAGCTGGTCGATCGGATACAGCCAGAATCACAAGAACCAAGTCAGGACTTTCGGGGGAGTACAAGGCTTGATATTTCAAAATGGGATACTACACAGGCTAGTTGTTGGTGATACTGTCAGTAGTCGAAAGTTATAATTTTTTGTTTACAACAAGCGAGTACCAAAGCGTCAACTAAACTGTAATCTGGACTCAGAGTCGGTACCAAGGCAGACTATAAACATAGGAAAGATATACATGGAGACAATTGAAAACATATAAGGATACTAAGACAAGATGCTTCGTTGGATTAAAGCCTTCTGCTTCATCATTGACACCCGTCAAGTTAATACAGGTCGAACCCATGCAATTGTAGCGCGAACTTATATTGTAGGGGAAAGCTAACAAACACAAGACTTGAAACTACAAGGACTTGAATCACATGGAGGGGACACAGCCGACTTGCACCTTACTTAAGTCTGCTTTATCTGTTCTTAATATAGCCTGGTATGTCACGATATAACGGACTGCGATTTTTCTTCAGTTGACTTCAGATTTGTTTCCCGAACTTAATACATAAGTGCATCATGACAGGTGGATATCACTTTCTACTGTACAGGTCCTATATTAGCCTGGATTAACCTCCACACATATCTGAACAAGCCTCTATACATGATATCAGCGACATTTCGATCTTGGTATATATTCTTACGTAAACCAGCCTGGTGTTACACAAGTAGATTTGCCTAAATGTTGAACAACATTTGTAAGTATTTATCATTAAATGCTTGTTATCAGAGAAACGTCGCGCCGCCTATGATCTCAATAGTAAATCTTTGACCTCTGTGTGACTAGAGCCGATTGAACTGAAGAACTTTTCAGGCCTGTTCTAGTAATAGATGATAAAATTGATAAAATCCGATGATAAATGTTGCCCTCTTACAAAGGAAAACAACTGAGACAACTCAATACATACAAAAAATGTTTTAATTAATTATTCTCCACAGTAGTCCCAAATCGAAGTAATGATAGAATAATACAAAAAAAAAAAAAAACGTCTACAATCCAAACGCTACTTGCCAACGACATATTTAAAACGAAATTAAAGAAAGTTGAAGTGTTTCTAGGAGTGTGGAGTAGTTATCCCTAGGGACACCCACGGAAGATAAATCTGTGAAATCTATAAAATCTGTACTTCAAATTTAAAGGCAGTGCATAGTTCAAGACTTCAGTACATGTACGAAACATTCTGAAACACTCCCTGTGATTCTGCGCGATTCCCTGTCATACCAATATGAAGTGAAGCTAATAATACCTGCCGGAGACTACGAGCTTGTGACCCGACCTTGACCCGTCACGTGCGTGGTACATAGTCCTTATCTATAGATACGTCCATTTTCTTAAGGAGAAAATTGTCAAATAGACACACATATTCTTCAAAATCAAACACATAGATTTCTCTTGTTTTTATCTGCAGGGAAAGTATTACTTAAGTTCATTTTAGGAATGAACTCATTAGAAATAAAGTTCATATTTTCTTCTGTGAGATATAACCCTTTTGTTATTTTCACACCTTACAATAGCAGAGTTTATTGCCAATGATAACATCACAATAACCCTGGCGTGGTCTGATTTTGGAGTTCAACGTCTTCACGTTGTTTTGACAGGCTATGGGCTATACCTTTCCGGAACTCCATGTTTTATAAAGAAAACGTAATAAGCAGTGAATTGTTTAATTTTCTGCTGAATTACAGATGCATTTCTTTTCATACTTTGTCACGAGTGAGAAGCACAATGAAACCTGAAAATTGTTTAACCTATGAATGAAATATAAATGTCTTTACCAAGAAACCAAGAACACTTTCTTCGGTATATAGTTTTAGAAAGTTATAATATTTTTCTTAGGATTAAGCCTAAAAACGTTATTTTTGTTCGGGTTCTTTATAAATCACAATTTCATATGACTCGGTTAAACAAGGCAACTCTAAGTCTGGACAATTGAGTGGTTTTGAGGCCTAACACTGATAGTGGTTCTGAGGCCTAACACTGATAGTGGTTCTGAGGCCTAACACTGATAGTGGTTCTGAGGCCTAACACTGATAGTGGTTCTGAGGCCTAACACTGATAGTGGTTCTGAGGCCTAACACTGATAGTGGTTCTGAGGCCTAACACTGATAGTGGTTCTGAGGCCTAACACTGATAGTGGTTCTGAGGCCTAACACTGATAGTGGTTCTGAGGCCTAACACTGATAGTGGTTCTGAGGCCTAACACTGATAGTGGTTCTGAGGCCTAACACTGATAGTGGTTCTATTAGACATCGTTATCGCCAGACCGCGCGCCATACATCAACCGTCTTACCGACATATGCCAGTAAAGTTTGGCCGCAACCAACACAGGTAACTCTGGTACGTTTAATTGATATCATTTCTGATTCTTAAGGTAGTAAGGCGTTAAATGTTCCTGTCTATACTTTTACCACACAGTGACAAGATGTGGAGGGAATGTAACTTGGGACATTGGAAATCAAATAGCCCGCGGTTCAAAGTAGATAATTCGTCTCGTGCGGCACGAGCAGCAGATTGCTGTCAAGTGTACTCGGGTACACGGCGGTTGATGTGACTCGTGTCGGTTCTACCTCAGTGTTTTAAAATATGTTTTCTCTACGGGCGATTTTAAAGTAATGGAGGGAGACCTTTTGGGCTCGAACATTCACGATTCCATTTCCGGGAAAATAAAGGCGGCTATGGCTTGCTAGCTCATAGGAGGAGACATTTTATTTCCAGTAGGCTTTCCGCTTTTGAGGCCAGAGTTTCTTACCTTTCCAAGTATATATGGCGAACCTACAACAGAATATAGCCAGCGTTTCGGATAATCACAAGTTTACAAAAAAATGTTGCGAAATCAATATACAATACAAGTCTAAAATACAGGCAAAATTCAACGAAGTTGGATAAGCTGCGGAATTATGCATCATCAAAATGTCTGGTACCTTAAACCTAATCGACATCGTTATATATGATACATGTGTAAGTCGATATCGTTATATATGATACGTGTGTAAGTCGATATCGTTATATATGATACGTGTGTAAGTCGATATCGTTATATATGATACGTGTGTAAGTCGATATCGTTATATATGATACGTGTGTAAGTCGATATCGTTATATATGATACGTGTGTAAGTCGATATCGTTATATATGATACGTGTGTAAGTCGATATCGTTATATATGATACGTGTGTAAGTCGATATCGTTATATATGGTACGTGTGTAAGTCGATATCGTTATATATGGTACGTGTGTAAGTCGATATCGTTATAGATGATACGTGTGTAAGTCGATATCGTTAGAGATGATACGTGTGTAAGTCTATATCGTTATATATGATACATGTAAGTGTGTAAGTCGATATCGTTATAGATGATAGGTGTGTAAGTCGATATCGTTAGAGATGATACGTGTGTAAGTCGATATCGTTATATATGATAAGTGTGTAAGTCGATATCGTTTTATATGATACATGTGTAAGTCTATATCGTTATATATGATACGTGTGTAAGTCGATATTGTGTGTAAGTCGATATCGTTTTATATGATACGTGTGTAAATCTATATCGTTATATATGATAAGTGTGTACAACGATATTGTTTTATATGATACATGTGTAAGTCGATATCGTTAGTGATGATACGGGTGTAAGTCGACATCGTTATATATGGTACGTGTGTAAGTCGTTATCGTAATAGATGACACGTGTGTAAGCCGGTATCGTTATAGATGATACGTGTGGAAGTCGACATCGTTATAGATGATTCGTGTGTACGTCAATATCGTTAGAGATGATACGTTTGTAAGTCGATATCGTTTTATATGATACGTGTGTACGTCTATATCGTTAGAGATGATACGTGCGTAACTCGATATCGTTATAGGTGACACGTGTGTAAGTCGGTAGCGTTATAGATGATACGTGTGTTAGTCGATATCGTTATAGATGACACGGATACGTGTGTAAGTCTATATTGATATACCTTATACACGCTGATACAAGTTTAATTTAGCCGATACTATTGTAACGTGCGGGCGGTCACCCACCCACCTTCTGACCACGCTCGACGTTACTAAAATATTGAGTGGGTCCCCGGGATATACCTTAGCTGTGTCGCGCGTCACGGGGGATGTTGTTGCCGACATTCCCGTTTATGTAGGTACCTTTACCTATAACTTTTCCTTTTACCAAATTACATGTAAACTATGTAGGTACCTGTACTGATACGTGTGTAAGTCGATATCATTATAGATGATACGTGTGTACGTAGATATCGTTAGAGATGATACGCGTGTAAGTCGACATCGTTATAGCTGATACGTGTTTATAGATGATACGTGTGTACGTCCATATCGTTAGAGATGATACGTTTGTAAGTCGATGTCGTTTTATATTATACGTGTGTAAGTCGATATCATTATAGATGATACGTGTGTACTTCGATATCGTTAGAGATGATACTGGTGTAAGTCGATATCGTTAGTGATGATACGTGTATAAGTCGATATCGTTATATATTATACGTTTGTAAGTCGATATCGTTATACATAAAACGTGTGTAAGTCGATATCGTCATAGATGATACGTGTGTACGTAGATATCGTTAGAGATGATACGTTTGTAAGTCGACATCGTTATTGATGATACGTCTGTAAGTCGATATCGTTTTATATTATACGTGTGTAAGTCGATATCGGTAGAGATGAACCGTGTGTAAGTCAACATCGTTATAGATGATACGTCTGTAAGTCGATATCGTTATAGATTATACGTGTGTACGTCGATATCGCTAGAGATGATACGTGTGTAAGTGTATATCGTTATATATGATACAGGTAAGTGTGTAAGTCGATATCGATATAGATGATAGGTGTGTAAGGCGATATCGTTAGAGATGATGCGTGTGTAAGTCGACATCGTTGTAGATGACACGTGTGTAAGTCGACATCGTATAAATGATACGTGTGTAAGTCTATATCGTTAGTGATGATACGTGTATAAGTCGATATCGTTAGAGATGAACCGGGTGTAAGTCGACATCGTTATAGCTGATACGTGTGTAAGTCTATATTGATATACCTTATACACGCGGATACAAGTTTAATTTAGCCGATACTATTGTAACCTGCGGGCGGTCACCCATCCAACTTCTGACCACGCTCGACGTTACTAAAATATTGAGTGGGTCCCCGGGATATACCTTAGCTGTTTCGCGCGTCACGGGGGATGTTGTTGCCGACATTCCCGTTTATGTAGGTACCTTTACCTATAACTTTTCCTTTTACCAAATTACATGTAAACTATGTAGGAACCTTTACCTTTACCAAATTACATGTAAACTATGTAGGTACCTTTACCTGTACCACATTACATGTAAACTATGTAGGTACCTGTACCAAATTACATGTATCGTTAGTGATGATACGTGTATAAGTCGATATCGTTATATATGATACGTTTGTAAGTCGATGTCGTTTTATATGATACGTGTGTAAATCTATATCGTTATATATGATACAGGTAAGTGTGTAAGTCGATATCGATATAGATGATAGGTGTGTAAGTCGATATCGTTAAATATCATACGTGTGTAAGTCGATATCGATATAGATGATAGGTGTGTAAGTGGATATCGTTAGAGATGATACGCGTGTAAGTCGACATCGTTATAAATGATACGTGTGGAAGTCGATATCGTTATAGATGACATGTGTGTAAGTCGGTATCGTTATAGGTGATACGTGTATAAGTCGGTATCGTTATAGATGATACGTGTGCAAGTCGATATCGTTATAGATGACATGTGTGTAAGTCGACATCGTTATTGATGATACGTCTGTAAGTCGATATCGTTAGAGATGATCCATGTGTAAGTCGATATCGTTATAGGTGATACGTGTGTAAGTCGATATTGTGTGTAAGTCGATATCGTTTTATATTATACGTGTGTAAGTCGATATCGATATAGATGATAGGTGTGTAAGGCGATATCGTTAGAGATGATGCGTGTGTAAGTCTATATCGTTATATATGATAAGTGTGTAAGTCGATATCGATATAGATGATAGGTGTGTAAGTGGATATCGTTAGAGATGATACGGGAGTAAGTCGATATCGTTATAGATTATACGTGTGTGCGTCGATATCGTTAGAGATGACACGTGTGTAAGTCGGAATCGTTATAGATGATACGTGTGGAAGTCGACATCGTTATAGATGATACGTGTGTAAGTCGACATCGTTATTGATGATACGTCTGTAAGTCGATATCGTTATAGATGATACGTGTGTAAGTCGACATCGTTATAGATGACACGTGTGTAAGTCGACATCGTTATAGATGATACGTGTGTAAGTCGGCATCGTTATAGATGATACGTGTGTAAGTCGACATCGTTATAGCTGATACGTGTGTAAGTCGATATTGATATACCTTATACACGCTGATACAAGTTTAATTTAGCCGATACTATTGTAACGTGCGGGCGGTCACCCATCCAACTTCTGACCACGCTCGACGTTACTAAAATATTGAGTGGGTCCCCGGGATATACCTTAGCTGTTTCGCGCGTCACGGGGGATGTTGTTGCCGACATTCCCGTTTATGTAGGTACCTTTACCTATAACTTTTCCTTTTACCAAATTACATGTAAACTATGTAGGTACCTTTACCTGTACCAAATTACATGTAAACTATGTAGGTACCTTTACCTGTACCACATTACATGTAAACTATGTAGGTACCTTTACCTGTACCAAATTACATGTAAACTATGTAGGTACCTGTACCAAATTACATGTAAACTATGTAGGTACCTTTACCTGTACCAAATTACATGTAAACTATGTAGGTACCTTTACCTGTACCAAATTACATGTAAACTATGTAGGTACCTTTACCTGTACCAAATTACATGTAAACTATGTAGGTACCTTTACCTGTACCAAATTACATGTAAACTATGTAGGTACCTTTACCTGTACCAAATTACATGTAAACTATGTAGGTACCTTTACCTGTACCAAATTACATGTAAACTATGTAGGTACCTTTACCTGTACCAAATTACATGTAAACTATGTAGGTACCTTTACCTGTACCACATTACATGTAAACTATGTAGGTACCTTTACCTGTACCAAATTACATGTAAACTATGTAGGTACCTGTACCAAATTACATGTAAACTATGTAGGTACCTTTACCTTTACCAAATTACATGTAAACTATGTAGGTACCTTTACCTGTACCAAATTACATGTAAACTGTGTAGGTATCTGTACCAAATTACATGTAAACTATGTAGGAACCTTTACCTTTACCAAATTACATGTAAACTATGTAGGTACCTGTACCAAATTACATGTAAACTGTGTAGGTATCTGTACCAAATTACATGTAAACTATGTAGGTACCTTTACCTGTACCAAATTACATGTAAACTATGTAGGTACCTTTACCAAATTACATGTAAACTATGTAGGAACCTTTACCTTTACCAAATTACATGTATACTATGTAGATACCTTTATCAAATTACATGTAAACTGTGCCGCGATAGTGAGCGGGGTACAGCCGTTTGTAGACGCTGTACATGTACAATAGTTCAACATGTCTATGTTTTCTTATCCTGTCGGTATCACGTGACCTTATAACCGATACAACAATCTTTGGCGACATCTGGAGGATAGACAATACGTTTGTGTATTTAGACTAAGTCTGTACCCTCATCAAACAAACCGTGTCACATATGTTCATGATTTAAAATCCATTCTACTGTACTGATGTATCTAGATCTGTTTCGTCTCCATGTTTGACGGGACGGGCTCGATGGGACTAGAGTGTATCACGATATCTGTGTCAGAAGTCGAGTACTGACGGACAAGCAGGTTAACGAAGAGAGTACTGACGGACAAGCAGGTTAACGAAGAGAGTACTGACGGAGAAGCAGGTTAACGAAGACGATGGCTACCTGTATCATTATCTCATTGAGAAAGGTTTTACTCTGCAATTTGAACGTTGGCGATTAAAGCCCCGGGTTTTACCAAATTTGAAAAACCCTGGGGTAGAATTTCCCTATCCCACACCCTTGGGAATGAAAGGGTATTTTTCTCTCATTCAAACCATTAGAATAAGCCCAGAAACCGTTTGGACTAGCCACCATTTTGAAAATATAAGTTTTCCCCCTGAGCTTTTTAGACGAAAACAAATTAGCCAGCCGGATTAAGTATATCCCATATTTGCAAACAATGTTTGCGCAGAAACATTAATCACATCTTTCTAACGTGTACGGTGAATATATCGTTAAAGGTTTTAATTTCATATCGTTGCCTTTTCCGCATTGCGACATCGGAGAGTTCCAAATAAGTGATAATTGAGGTTAAACCGACAAATACTTAGACTCCGAGTCTCAGCGAAAATGGAATGGGGCCTCAGTTTTTGGCTATCACAGGAACATTATTTGTAATGTTTAGTGTTTCATGTGAACCGTTAAATTACATAGCACACGAACCGTATATATTAGCTATAAAAGGATGAACAATTAATCGAGGGACACATACAAGACACCGTTCAGGGGGCGAGGTGATGCGCGCGCTAGATCACAGTGAACACTGGGACATTAAGGCACGGGCCTACTGTATATAGTTTATGCTTGTAAGACAGATATTTGTACAAAATGTTGAAAACGTTCTTGTCTAAATCCCGAATTATTTCTGTACAGTGATAAGAATTCCAACTGCTGAAATACATTTATAATTGTATCTATATACCTATTTGCACTTTTGAAATACGTTTTTCAATAAATGACTTTCTTTAGAACAGAAATATAAACCAAGTTTCCTTCGGCTCATGGTCATTTTAGCTGTGATAGTCGTTATAGTTTAATCTTGATTGCCCAACGCCGAGATAACCTATTTTGAGAACAATGTACGTCTCCTAAATAAAGATGATACATTCAACAAAAAACTTTTAAACATTATTCTGTCAGCATTGCAAATCAGTATGAGAAACATAGACGAATACTGTCATTGTATGTATAATGTAATGTTCAAAATTGTGAACTCGAATCGTTGATCAGACGTTCGGCCGGAAGCGTGGTTTACGTATATGTAGTAATCGTTGACCAGACGTTCGGCCGGAAGTGTGGTTTACGTATTTGTAGTAAACGTTGACCAGACGTTCGGCCGGAAGTGTGGTTTACGTATATAATAGTTTATGTGCGACATTGAATTGGATCAAAGATAAAAATAGTGGACAACAGCAGCGATCAAACCCAATTCACACACAGTACCTCTGTTTGTCACATACAGTACATCTGTTTGTCACACACAGTACCTCTGTTTGTAACACACAGTACCTCTGTTTGTAACACACAGTACCTCTGTTTGAAGTGTAGTTAACCTTTTGCTCCAGTGTTTGAGCATCAGTTGAAATTATATAATATACGGTTATGTCATTGAAACATCTGTATCCTGGTAGCTTATATTTGACATTTCTCCAGTGAATGGGTTGACTATTTGACGACTTTGTGTCGGGTCAAAACACATTAAAATAATTACATATAATACCGACATTTATACATGTGCCGATGGGATACGGACGATTTGGTTGTAGTGCGCTACCGCAAAACAAACCAAAATATGAAGTGCTATCATGATTGTTTAAGTGGAACATCTAACCACGCTATGACACTATATAGTGGTGCACTACGACCTGAACGCCTGTATCCATATCGAGATCTGAACGCCTGTGTCCGTATCACGACCTGAGGGCCTGTGTCCGTATCACGACCTGAGGGTCTGTGTCCGTATCACGACCCGAGGGTCTGTGTCCGTATCACGACCTAAGGGTCTGTGTACGTATCACGACCCGAGGGCCTGTGTCCGTATCACGACCTGAGGGTCTGTGTTCGTATCACGACCCGAGGGCCTGTGTCCGTATCACGACCCGGGGGCTGTGTCCGTATCACACGACCCGAGGGCCTGTGTCCGTATCACGACCTGAGGGTCTGTGTCCGTATCACGACCCAAGGGTCTGTGTCCGTATCACGACCTAAGGGTCTGTGTACGTATCACGACCCGAGGGCCTGTGTCCGTATCACGACCTGAGGGTCTGTGTTCGTATCACGACCCGAGGGCCTGTCTCCGTATCACGACCCGGGGGCTGTGTCCGTATCACACGACCCGAGGGCCTGTGTCCGTATCACGACCCGAGGGTCTGTGTCCGTATCACGACCCGAGGGTCTATGTCCGTATCACGACCTGAGGGCCTGTGTCCGTACCACACGACCCGAGGGCATGTGTCCGTATCACGACCTGAGGGCCTGTGTCCTTATCACGACCCGAGTCGAGCGTATGTGTCTCTATCAGTGATTATTGTACGTGGTACCCTGTAAACACACACCATATCAAAAGATGGTTAGTATGGCTGTTTACTTATTTCATAAAACATACATATCTTCATGGTATAAGGAAATCTACAGCTCATTTCACGGACATTCTAACACATTCTGTTTTCTTTGTGGGACCGTCCCTGCAGGTAGGGTGTTAGAATTGTACCTACTGCCCCCATTGCATGATTGTAAGAGGCGACTAAATATGGGATCTATCTTTTTTCTTCTGTCCAAACAACTTTCTTCTTCCTAATGGCTCCCTTAACAATGCCTCACTTTTGGCCTTTAGTTGACCGTTCGCCCCTTTGAGGAAGGCTTTTATATTGTCCCCTGGCCAAGACATACCAGAGTCTGTAAAAATGGTAGTTTCTACTCCTGCTTAACGCTTAGTAATTTAGGAGTGGGACGACTGGTTCGCCCGTTGTCAGTATAATGTGACCGGTCGGGATATTTCAGTGAAGCAGCACTATAAAGTCGGCATCAGTTCCGCGCTATCACAAAGAGACAAACACGAACATATCGCAGCCTCCCAAAACACACACGCATACACTACACGCATGCATCTTGCACACAGGGGAGGTCGTCCTTAAATAACCATAGCTGTTGATAGGACGTTAAACAATACTAAACCAAACCAAACTTTGTGGAACTCGAAGTTCAGGATATATAGTGTAACCAGTACTTAGGGTCACTATTGCCACCCCGACAATTTCGTTTTTCTCCGGGTACTCCGGTTTCCACCTGCAATAAGACTTGCGCGTGCTTAACTCCGAGCCGTCAAGAGTGCGTTATTTTTCATAACTGTTGTAAAATAAATAAAGTTTATATGATATATTTCCAACAGAACAGCACGCGCTACTAGTTTCTGATTCACAAGTATCCCAGCATCTGTGTCCAATCACTTTAATAGTAATTACCACAAGTACTGGACACACCGTATTTGATACAAAATACACGTTGAACCTCAAATGGACATTTGTCAGTTGTGTCTAATGTCAATTCAGAAGCTCTGAGTGTTATATTACCTATTCTGTCTATTATATGATAAATGGTTTCCCCTAACCCCACCCGACGTCTTAAATGTACGCTCGGTTGCCCGCACTGGCGATGATGAATGTTTAAAGTTTGTTTCCCGAAACACATAGAACAATTTCTGAAAAGTATCTGCTTTCACAATGTATGCCACAACCCAGTAGCCTTCTGTTGTACATAACGCTACCCCTGACCTGTTTCTGTATTGCAGTATCGCCCAGGTGTACAACTATATGCAACATTGACACGTCTGTAACCTCTCAAAGATGTGCATCCCATTCTCAATATGGTCATAGGTCTGTGGTGATGCCAAATGATCACAAAACTGTTGACCAAAGCCCTAGAACAGTAACTCGGACATCTGTTGCGGTTTTATTAGAGACGTTTGACAAAGCAAAATCGAAGATATCATCCGTCCAGCTCATGGTCAGCTTTCTCACTGCCACAAGGCTCAATGACGTATCATACATTACTAATTAGAGTTTTATCTAACCTTTGTGAAGATAAATAAAAGAAAACTTTCCTTGATTTGAACATATGTTCAACTATGTGTAACTGAGACTCAAAAAAATAGGATAGTGAGACCGATTTGTGTTTCTCGATAAAAATGTATTGATACATTTTTGTTGCTGTTAATTTACAAATCTAGAACATAACTGGATGATTAATGACAACCAAGTCGACTTATAAATACGACCAAGTCGAAATATAATTACAACCAAGTCGAAATATAATTACAACCAAGTCGACATAAAAATGCAACCAAGTCGACATATAATTACAACCAAGTCGACATTTAAATACAACCAAGTCGACATATAATTACAACCAAGTCGACATATAATAACAACCAAGTCGACATATAATTACAACCAAGTCGACATATAAATACAACCAAGTCGACATATAATAACAACCAAGTCGACATATAATTACAACCAAGTCGACATAAAAATGCAACCAAGTCGACATATATCCTATATTTATAAAATTAGTACAAACAGACGGATATAAATTCGGTGTTTACCAGTTTCACTTTAATCATGTAAGTGTATGGCGACAACCTTGTTCCATCTTTATACTATCATGGTATACTATCTGAACTGTCTCTATTGATGCTAGAAACTTCACTTTATGCAGGTGTTGCTGTATTTTTTGATTTAGGAGAGAAACATCGATCTGTTTAACAAGACCGACACATCTGCTCCGTCACATGAATCTGTGCCTACCTCTGTAAGGTTTAATACTAACTGGAAACTTATTGATTTCAACTACCGATAAAGCATGAAACAGACGGACTGAGTTTATAATGTGCTAAATTGAAAATGAAGAAAAGAAAACACCCTTTAGAACTATATTTAAGCCGTGTTATAAAAGCATTGGTGATTCGGATTAGATTTTTTTAATGTAGATTAAAAGTAAACGCTTACTTGGATACATGCCGATCGTACTTTCCGCACTCTTATCTTCTCGTCTGGGTTTCGCTGCCGGGTCATAGTCTGCGAACACTCCAAATACTATAATAAATATCACTTGAATAATACACATACAAATCGTAAACTTTCCCCTCCGTGCGAACGACATGTTGCCTGAGTGTAAAGTATGCACACCTTGGAACAATAATACTATAACCTTGTCATACACAGTCCGACCATAAACACAACATTATATACTGCAATTGATGGGCGTCACCTGCCGCCAACCAATCAGAATGCGTCTCTGAGACACACCTTGGCCGATAGCTTACCGAGCCTTATCTCTCTGCTGTGACATGGAGCTAATCAGTGTTGAACACGGGAGCTACTCGGGCATGTTTCGAAATTATCAATACCTTCATAATGTGACGTGTTTGTTTTATGCTATCATTCCAATGAACCTGTCTTGTAAAGGTTTCATAACAAACCCGACTCGCCGTGCTACATGTGTACATGTTGTTTAGACAGTACAACAACATATTGATATTAAACCTATGCTGTGTTATTATAAAAATATGACGCGGTATGTCAACCAAACACAGCCCCTGTGTAGCGCTTCCCCAATGACAGACCGCGGCATGTTACTTTGTTTTTGTATATATCACTGTCACAGAAACCTTGACAGAGAATGACTTGGATAAATGCTATGCAGTAACGATTGCAGGAAGCTAATTGGTAAGTAGTTAGGACGACGTCGACTGGTGAGTAGTTAGGACGACGTCGATTGGTAAGTATTTAGGCCGACCTCGATTGGTAAGCATGCAGTAAGGACGACGTCGATTGGTAAGTAGTTAGGACGACGCCGATTGATAAGTAGTTAGACGACGTCATTCGGTAAGAAGCTTAGAAGACGTCGATTGGTGAGTAGTTGGGTCGACGTCGACTGGTGAGTAGTTGGGACGACGTCAATTGGTGAGTAGTTAGGACGACGTCGACTGGTGAGTAGTTGGGACGACGTCGATTGGTGAGTAGTTTGGACGACGTTGTTTGGTGAGTAGTTGGGACGACGTCGACTGGTGAGTAGTTGGGACGACGTCGATTGGTGAGTAGTTGGGACGACGTCGATTGGTGAGTAGTTGGGACGATGTCGATTGGTGAGTAGTTGGGTCGACATCGATTGGTGAGTAGTTGGGACGACGTCGTTTGGTAAGAAGCTTAGACGACGTCGACTGGTGAGTAGTTGGGACGACGTCGACTGGTGAGTAGTTGGGACGACGTCGATTGGTGAGTAGTTTGGACGACGTTGTTTGGTGAGTAGTTGGGACGACGTCGACTGGTGAGTGGTTGGGACGACGTCGATTGGTGAGTAGTTGGGACGACGTCGATTGTTGAGTAGTTAGGACGACAACGATTGGTGAGTAGTTGGGACGACGTCGACTGGTGAGTAGTTGGGACGACGTCGATTCGTGAGTAGTTAGGACGACGTCGATTGGTAAGTATTTAGGCCGACCTCGATTGGTAAGCATGCAGTAAGGACGACGTCGATTGGTAAGTATTTAGGCCGACCTCGATTGGTAAGCATGCAGTAAGGACGACGTCGATTGGTTAGTAGTTAGGACGACGCCGATTGATAAGTAGTTATTGGTGAGTAGTTGGGTCAACGTCGACTGGTGAGTAGTTGGGTCGACGTCGTTTGGTGAGTTGTTGGGGCGACGTCGATTGGTGTGTAGTTGGGACGACGTCGATTGGGGGGTAGTTAGACGACGTCGTTCGGTAAGGAGCTTAGACGACGTCGTTTGGTGGGTAGTTGGGACGACGTCGACTGGTAAGTAGTTGGGTCGACGTCGATTGGTGAGTTGTTAGGACGACGTCGATTGGTGAGGAGTTAGACGACGTCGTTCGGTAAGTAGCTTAGACGAGGTCGTTTGGTGAGTAGTTGGGACGACGTAGACTGGTGAGTAGTTGGGACGACGGCGATTGGTGAGTAGTTGGGACGACTGCGTCTGGTGAGTAGTTGGGACGACGTCGAATTGTGAGAAGTTGGGACGACGTCGACTGGTGGGTAGTTGGGACGACGTCGACTGGTAAGTAGTTGGGTCGACGTCGATTGGTGAATAGTTGGGACGACGTCGTTCGGTAAGTAGCTTAGACGAGGTCGTTTGGTGAGTAGTTGGGACGGCGTCGACTGGTAAGTAGTTGGGACGACGTCGACTGGGGGGTAGTTGGGACGACGTCGGTTGGTAAGAAGCTTAGACGACGTCGATTGGTGAGTAGCTTAGACGACGTCGTTTGGTGAGTAATTGGGACGACGTCGAGTGGTGAGTAGTTGGGTTGTCATCGATTGGTGAGTAGTTGGGACGTCGTCGATTGTTGAGTAGTTAGGACGACAACTATTGGTGAGTAGTTGGGACGACGCCGATTGGTGAGCAGTTGGGACGACGTCGATTGGTGAGTAGTTGGGACGACGTCGACTTGTGAGTAGTTGGGACGACGTCGATTGGTGAGTAGTTGGGACGACGTCGATTGGTGAGTAGTTGGGACGACGTCGATTGGTGAGTAGTTGGGTCGACGTCGATTGGTGAGTTGTTAGGACGACGTCGATTCGTGAGTAGTTAGGACGACGTCGTTTGGTAAGTAGTTTGGACGATGTTGTTTGGTGAGTAGTTAGGACGACGTCGATTGGTGAGTAGTTAGGACGACGTCGCTTGGTGAGTAGTTGGGACGACGTCGATTGGTGAGTAGTTAGGACGATGTTGATTGGTGAGTAGTTAGACAACGTCGTTCGGTAAGTAGCTTAGACGACGTCGTTTGGTGAGTAATTGGGACGACGTCGATTGGTGAGTAGTTAGGACGACGCCGAATGATAAGTAGTTACAATGTGTGACGACATCAATGTCTCAGCCAATCAAACCTCTGTCATTTTAAATTCTTTGATCTCAGAGTCCCTCATTGTAGGTTGGGATACTCTATGTAGGTAAAAGGTAGTTATGACGACGTCGATTGGTAAGTATTAAGGACGACGTCGATTGGTGAGTAGTTTGGACGACAACGATTGGTAAGTAGTAAGGACGACATGCATTTGAAAGTAGTTATGACGACGATCATATGTGTGTAGTTAGGACGACGTCGATTGGTAAGTATTTAGGCCGACCTCGATCGGTAAGCATGCAGTAAGGACGACGTCGATTGGTTAGTAGTTAGGACGACGCCGATTGATAAGTAGTTACAATGTGTGACGACATCAATGTCTCAGCCAATCAAACCTCTGTCATTTTAAATTCTTTGATCTCAGAGTCCGTCATTGTAGGTCGGGTACTCTATGTAGGGAAAAGGTTCCGAGGCAATCTCGTGATTCAATTTCATTTATGGCGGTGGATGGGGAGATCAAAATGCTTCCCTTCTCTATAGAGGGAAATGCATTATGCATACATGTATATTTAATATAAACCAAACACAATATGAGGAACCTTGTGGAGAAAGCAACAGACTTTCGGTAGCAGCCAAAACATGTATTTGTCTATACATTCCGTTCAATTCCCAATAAACAACGCAGATTTTTTTCGAGGGAGAATGTAACATACATTACATTTCTGTTGAAGGATAAGAAAAGTCTGTGCATCTCTGTTTATTTCCTATATTCAAAAAATATGCAAGGGCGAGTGTTGTTAACCGTTATTTGCATCATTGGATACGCTGTAAAGTTATATATGTATATGGAGTATAGAAGCAGGTTGTCCCTTGCCCACACTTAACTTGATAACGTGTTTTGGAATTAGATACATTATTATAATTTTCAGCAGAACAGGTTTAACTCTGGGTGCCTAAACTTACAATGCTAATAGAAATAGTTCTGTGTGCAATCTCCTGCTCTGGTGGTTATAATTCAAACTACAGGCTGCACTCAACATGAGACAAATGTCAAGGAAGTTCGGGGTCAATCACATTGATCGTGGTTAATACGTATTGGGAAATAATTTAAGAAATGGAGGATGGCTTGAGTTCTTGGAAGGTCAGACTACTCGAAAAACATGCATCATAAACCACGAAAGATTGTAATGTTGTATACACCACGGAAGCTTGTAACATTTGTATAAACCACGAAAGCTTGTAATGTTTGTATAAACCACGGAAGTTTCTAACGTTTGTATAAACCACAAAAGTTTGTAATGCTGGTATAAATTACGAAAGCTTGTAATGTTTGTATAAATCACGGAAGTTTGTAATGTTGTATAAACCACGAAAGCTTGTAATGTTTGTATAAACCACGAAAGCTTGTTATGTTTATATAAACCACGGAAGCTTGTAATGTTTGTATAAAGCACGGAGGTTGTAATGTTTGTTTAAATCACGGAAGCTTGTAACATTTGTATAAACCACGGAAGTTTGTAATGTTTGTATAAACCACGAAAGCTTGTAATGTTTATATAAACCACGGAAGCTTGTAATGTTTGTATAAACCACGGAAGCTTGTAACATTTGTATAAACCACGGAAGTTTCTAATGTTTGTATAAACCAAGAAAGCTTGTAACATTTGTATAAACCACGAAAGCTTGTAATGTTTGTATAAACCACGGATGATTTTAACATTTGTATAAACCACGGAAGATTGTAACGTTTATATAAATCACGGAAGCTTGTAACGTTTATATAAATCACGGAAGCTTGTAATGTTTGTATAAATCACGGAAGCTTGTAACGTTTATATAAATCACCGAACCTTGTAACGTTTATATAAATCACGGAAGCTTGTAACGTTTATATAAATCACGGAAGTTTGTAATGTTTATATAAATCACGGAAGCTTGTAACGTTTATATAAATCACGGAAGCTTGTAACGTTTATATAAATCACGGAAGCTTGTAACGTTTATATAAATCACGGAAGCTTGTAACGTTTATATAAATCACGGAAGCTTGTAACGTTTATATAAATCACGGAAGCTTGTAACGTTTATATAAATCACGGAAGCTTGTAACGTTTATATAAATCACGGAAGCTTGTAACGTTTATATAAATCACGGAAGCTTGTAACGTTTATATAAATCACGGAAGCTTGTAACGTTTATATAAATCACGGAAGCTTGTAACGTTTATATAAATCACGGAAGCTTGTAACGTTTATATAAATCACGGAAGCTTGTAACGTTTATATAAATCACGGAAGCTTGTAACGTTTATATAAATCACGGAAGCTTGTAATGTTTGTATCAACCACGTACGGAACTTTGCGATGTTTATATAAACAACGAAAGTTTGTCATGTTTATATAAACAACGAAAGTTTGTAATGTTTCTATAAACCACGAAAGGATGTTATATTTGTTGTATAATCAAGAAAGAATCGATAGCATATGGATGTTACCTTTTTGTAAAATTAAACTGTTGCTAATATAATCTGTGTGAAGATAATCTGAACTGGCTACAGTCTTGCGGACACTGCGGTGCAACAACAGGGTCAGGTGTGGTGTACTCAGCCAATGTTTATTTCCAAAACAAGAAATATACAGCGGTATATCCTGATCTTCCATGGTGTAGTCCCAACAAAAATAGAACGTTTATATCAGTTCAGTATTCAAGTGACAATATACTCGCCCAAAGCTACAGTAACCGAATTTGTAACCGAGTGTACAACTCGTGTGAGAGCTTACATTGAATACTTATGTCTTGTATAAAGCCTGTCACAGCATGCAGTTATCCGTATCTATTTATAAACTCGTTGTTTACAGAAGTTACCCGGACCGCACCAGCGCACCGCGTCGGTTTTGAACACTGGGTATCGGCATTTATTATTCTGTCAGACTCGTTCTTTTTCAATTCTTAAACTATAAGGGCAAACAAATATTTCTTGTGAATGTGCAGTTTCATGATAGACGATGAGTGTATTGGTGTTTGCGAGGTTAAATCATCCCAGGTATCCAGAACTTGACCTGGTTGGCTGTATATACGTCGTTTAAGGATTTATTGGAGCGTAGATACTGTAGCACAGCGGTCGGTACCATCCTAGTTAGGGATCGGTGTTCGTTAGTTATACGCCATATCAACGTCAAAGAGGAGGAAGAGATTATTATAATAAACAAAACCATTATTTATATGTATTTTTGTTTTGGAAGACTAGATGAAGTAGACTGATTTTATTTCTAAGTAATCATGAAAGACTTTATTCAAGAAACTCTAAGTTATGGAATAACTACGGATAAGATATATTTAGATGTCATATATAGCCAACAGGACATACAGTGAAACCCACTTACTCGAACTCGCATTACTTGAATACCTCATGTTCCTCGACTTTTGACAATTGATCTGGTCCCTATGCGTTCGAGTTAACGGGTTTTTACTGTATATATGTTTACCTGAAATCTCAGATTGCTGTGTGCATTAGTTTGGTTGTATAGTTGACGAGACTTTTAGACTGAGTGAAACATATCAATCTGCGCAATAAACAGTAAAACAATAACATGTGTGTGGTTTTATTACATACACATGTACCATCAACTGTTCAATTTGTTTCTTGGAAACTTGATTCAATTTCGTGTGCTTCGTCGTAAGGAGATGATAGGCAGGTGTCGTCTGTGTGCGTGTGCTTGTTGTAATTTCTTATTTCGCAGTATCGTTAACCTGTGGGCATGTGATTACTATGGCGGGAACATGATGTCGTTGGTACATTATTCATACTCAGACTATTGGACAGCCCCC
>NW_018404829.1:10319-38499 GCF_002113885.1 Mizuhopecten yessoensis | reverse complement strand
CCCGTGTCGTATTCCTGTTAAAACTTATTGTAGTGATTAACATATATGTGTGACCTTTCCTAATATAAAACATCAAACAAAAACAATATCACTCATAATGATGACAGGCCACATAAAAAAACACAAGGGCGTGACGAATGAATATTTCCCGGATATAAGTACAAGACACTATAGTGGCGTATAAGGGTCTAGACTTGTTATCAAGAGTATGTAAGTTATTTCAATTAGAGTGTACAGAAGCAGGCGATTGAATGTTTGTGCGCTTAACAATAACGTGACACTTTGTTGTTTTTAGCATTACGTATCTATTACCGAATGTTATAGGTGCAGTCACATCTGCGTCTCTCTCCATCTTTCTCTCCTTTACGTGTAATATGTAGACGAGGTCATTTCAAGCCAGACAAAGGAGATGACAGATAGGTGTCGTCAATGTGCTTGTTGTAATTTCTCATTTCGCAGTATCGTTATTTTGGCTTTTTGTTAAAGAGGATCTAAAAGGAAATGTTATAGATAGAATCAGCAAAAAGTGCAATACACGAAATAGAGGGCAGCTCGATGCCTGATATGGCCGACATCTCGTCTTTTCTCGCTTACTTGGTAGATTAAAACAGACATAAGCAAAATAGAAATGGTGCAGCGTAGAGCAGCCATGTTAGTCACCAATTAATTTAGAAACACCTCCAGTGTTGGTGACATGCTTCAACACCTTAACTGGCAATCACTTGAAGTCAGAAGGAGAGTCATGCGACTGACAACACTACATAAAACTATACACGACAAAGTCAATATAAGAAAAGACCAACTCATACCTCCATCCCGCCACACAAGACACGCACACCGGAACTCATATCAAACACTCTCATGTAAAACACAAGTACGACAACAATCTGGAATAACCTGCCTCCAGATATCACCTCCATTACCTCTTCTGACTGCTTTAAACTGTCCCTAAACAAAAAACAATTCTAACTCCCATACTTTATAAATATTCCCTTTCAACTATCTTTTATCTTTTCTTCTCTCGGCCTAGCACCCACTATCACATGACATGATCTTCAAATAGATAAAGGTGGTCATTACTATGTAGATGTAGATGTAGATTACTGCTCACTGATTGCTCGTATCCAGTTCGGCTAATCCCGTCTGTATACCATAGCCGATATAATGCCCTCTATGCAGTCTCAGCTATGGTGTTGATTACAGATTTGGGTCTTCCCAAGGTACTTTGTATATTATGGTGGACCATATGACTGGGATTCGAAAACGTTGGAAAAAATCAACTTACGCAGCAAGCGGCATTCCTAAATTATTTCACAATAATACACACATATATTTTGATATTTCTTAATTACAATATGTTATTTTTTTTTGATATATTTGATATCAGTGACTTCATACAAAATATCCCTTCATATAAAATATATATATATATTTAATTTAAATATGCTGTGGTTTTTATAGGAAATGATTGAAACAAATGAAAAGAATATTTTCATGAGAGAAGATTCGAGGTAAAAAGTACAAGAGTTATTCCCCTTGGCTGTCGAGAGTTTCATTCAGGTCAAATAGCGATCCAAATAAAGTCATGTGGTTACATTGTAGCAATGAGGAATTTGAGTAATAATCACTCCTTGTCGACGAATTAACTATTTTGTTGTAACTCGGGCATTTTGTATCAATGATTTAAGAACTATTTCAGAACTAAACTTCCTTGTTAGTAGCGTCTAAAGTCTCCGTGTTTACATTGTCATACATATTTACTGCTCTGTGATAATCATCAATCATTCCATTGTAAATTATAATGTCTTGTCAAAACCACAAACTACAGTTTGTCAGTCAAACGTAGAGGCAATTGAGGGTCAATATACATAACGAACATTTTTACCTAAATAGTAAATGCTCTAAGTACAGAAAATACACGGGCAATATATGTAATAATAAATGGTTGTTTATAAAGTTATAATAATGAGAAATAGTGAAATAAATAAATCAAATTATGAAATATCTTATACCTGTATTCATGTACGAAAATAGAGATAAATGATAAATGATATATTTTTGAATTTTCTGATGGCGCTAGGTCTTGTTACAGAAATCTTAAATTGATATTGATGATATACAAAATAAGATTCATCACAATCGATAGAGATATGTTTCATGTGGATATTTTAACCATGATTGCAATAAGAGCGGTATAAATGAGGCGATGAGTTATGTTTAATATTGTTGATCACATACCCGGACATTGGAAAAGGGGAACACCTTCTTTCCGCAAAGATGACCCCCACATTTATAGATACCTTTGTTTCTTTATTGATTTAATCAAATCGGTTTTTGTCTATAAGAATGAATTCTGAGTTCCAAAACTTTTTAGATAAATAATGTAGTTTATACACATCTTTTAATTTTCAAGAAAGTATCAGAAACACTCTAGAAATGATTCCTTTGTTGCATTCTTAGATAGCAATTCTTTACCACTGTTTGGCACGAGGGGTTGCTTCTAAAACTGTATAATTTAGGTTTCAAGGGCAAAATTTGGATATGTATACTGGCTTTGTTAGTAATGTTACATTTCATCGTCATGAAAAGGGGTATATTACAAGGTGTGTCCTTAGCGGCATTTTTTTTTTATTTTTTTTTTATTAACGATTTATTAAATGAAGTAGAATCGTCAGGAAAAGGAGCAATGATAACCGACTACAAGGTTAATATCCCTACACAGGCTAACGATATAGGTTATGGTTAATATCCCTACACAGGCTAACGATATAGGTTATGGTTAATATCCCTACACAGGCGAACGATATAGGTTAAGGTTAATATCCCTACACAGGCTAACGATATGGGTTTGATCAGTAACAGTAGTGTCGGTTTACAAGACTTGGTAAGTTATAGCTGGATGTGGAGATTTTCGTTTTTTTGTCAACAAAAATAAAAGTGTTGTCTTTAATAAGGGCAGAACACAAGTGTCTCCCTAAGACTTGTATTTATCTGAAAAATCTTTACCAGTTGTTGAAAATATTACTCATGTTGGTGTTCTGTTAAATTTTAAATTTCGTTCACCAGATAGAACAGACATAGCTTGTAAAAAATTAATAAGAGGTACAATGGCTTTTATAAGGTCTGGTGCTCACTCTAGAACTCTCAGCCCATAAACTGTAGCCAAAATAATTTAGACAAAAGTTGTTTCCGTCTGCTTTATATGGGTGTGAATTTTGGCAACTATCTAAAACAGAAATAAATTGATCGTGAAAGGTTTGGTTTGGTTTGTTTTAGTTTTGTTTAACGTCCTATCAACAGCTATGGTTATTAAAGGACGGCCTGCCCTGTGTGCAAGATGCATGCGTGTAGTGTATGCGTGTGTGTTTTGGGAGGCTGCGATATGTTCGTGTTTGTCTCCTTGTGATAGCGCAGAACTAATGCCGACTTTAGAGTGCTACCTCACTGAAACATACTGCCGAAGACATCCAGCAGGACATCCAACCGGTCACATTATACTGACAACGGGCGAACCAGTCGTCCCACTCCTAACTTGCTAAGCGCTAAGCAGGAGTAGAAACTACCATTTTTACAGACTTTGGTATGTTTCGGCCAGGGGACAATGCCCAAAGCCTTCCTCAAAGGGGCGAACGCTCAACTAAAGGCAAAAAATGAGGCATTGTCAAGGGAGACATTAGTAAGAAGCAAGTTGGTTAGAAAGAAGAGAAAAGATGAGATCCCAAATTTAGTCACCTATTACGATCATACCATGGGAGCAGCAGGTACAATTATTACGCCACGCCCTACCTGCAGGTACAATCATTACGCCACGCCCTACCTGCAGGTACAATCATTACGTCACGCCCTACCAGCAGGTACAGTCATTACGCCACGCCCTACCAGCAGGTACAATCATTACGCCACGCCTTACCAGCAGGTACAATTATTACGCCACGCCCTACCAGCGGGTACAATTATTACGCCACGCCCTACCTGCAGGGAATTATCGTGAAATATTTTTAAGATTTCTGTGCTTCAAATGCAGTACCCTAATTACATTGTGCTAAAATTTTGATCATAGACGAACAGTATCTTTATCATTTATGTTTCATGCAGTATCCCTCTACATGATCGTAAGAGGCGACTAATGTCGGCCCCTGCAGATTCAGGGCTGGTTTCTTCTTTTAAGGGGACATTGGAGGCATTAGTAATATACCTGCTGCATCCCACTGCATGTGTATCGTAATAGACGATTAATGTGGGCCCCCTAGAATCGGAGTTTCTACGAAGAGGACACAGAAGAGATAAGAATTGATCTGCTGCAACACTTTGGATCTTTTTCGTTTCCTATCTCGCTGTCTTCGCTCTGTCTTCTTTCTGTTCTATTTAATGTCTTTTCCATTGCTGTTTCCCTGGCTAGGCACTCGTCCTCATTTGACCCTGAACAAACAAACAAACAAAACCCATTTTTGTTCACCGATTTTTTTTATATCAACTTAGTGAATCATTTTAAATTGATAGGACTTATACATGTAAAGAAGTTGATTTACTGACATTTATGTGTGATAATATGAAACTTATAGGACAGCTTTATGTGAGATATCAACATTCTACTGATGTAGTTCAACACACGGACAATACGGGTTTGATTGATGTACTCACCTCATGTAGCAATATGTAAATGTGTCCGAGTGAATAAATAAAATCTGAAAATCTGAAATCTGGTAAAACGCGTTTATAACGAAAAACAACGGACCAGAAAATATCGTCCTCTACAGAATCACACGATAATCCCGATACACAGAGAACTTTAGTCGTCTGGGCCTGTATCCACGAATGACGAAATACGCTTGAATGACGTGACCTTGTAAATATCTACAAGGGTATTTTGCATGAAAGCTCACCAAAGCTCCTCCGAATCACTGACAAAACGTGAAAATGTTCAGTATTGGATTATTGGAACAGGAAATTGGACCCGAGAACAGAATCTGTGTTGGAGCATGTGACGGTTTCATGGGGATGGGTAACGTTCTCTACAATACATCCAGTACAATTGAAGAAATATGCAGCAACATCACGCCAAAAAGCCCTAACAAACTTTCTTTTTACAGGTATTTTTCTGATCATGCATGTAACACCCGATTATAATGTATCTAACAAAACGAGAACACGAAATATCTGCACAGTGTTCTTGTGCAAAGTTATAGAACATTTAAGTAATATAATAATCTAGTAAGACACGTTGACACACATAATTTCATGTTAAATTTCAGAAGAAACGTAGTCGTTAAAAACGCATTTAGGGCATGATCATACCTAAACAAACAGAACAGTAAACTGCTTTTAATTTAGTTAAAACCTAAGATAGGGATGTGGAAAATGGCGTTTTATTGAATAGTAGAACTAACAATGTCGAACGTACAGAACGTGCTTGTTCCAAATTAAAGAGTGGCGTTATGTCCTTAATTCGTTCTGGAGCACATCCATGAGCTCTGAATCCTTTAACCACTGCAAAAATTGTAAAGTGTAAAGTATAAATATCCCTTAGCACTGTATGGGTGTGAATTGTGGCAGATGAAGCAAAATGAAATTTACATGTTAGAAAAAGCACAAAACTTCATTGTCAAATCAATCCAAGGTTTTAATTTAAGAACAAGAACAGATATGTGCACGTCCTTGATTGGTTGGTTTTCGGTAGAAGTATACATCAGCGTAAAGAAAATGTTATTTCTTGGAAGAATATGTACCATGAAAGTTGGCTGTTTAAAACGCGAAATCCTTATCAAGCGTCTATTCGAATTCAACCTGTCTCAATTTAATAGAGGTTTTGTTCCCGACATTGTTAATATTTTACAAAAACACAATTTGTATCATGTTATTGATGAATTTCTGAAGCAAACAAATGTCAATGGAAGCGTTTAGTCAATAACCATGTAAAAAACTATGAACAGTTTATAGGGACTTCTCTCGCTTCACTCTTTAACATAATAAGATACAACCGTATGCTATATGGAAACTTGCTTTACGTTTTCCACAATACAGTCTATGTTTTAAGAAAGTTGTTAAAATTTGTGTTGAAATGCGCGATAATGAAAATATATATTGGTGTCATTACTGTGGCTCTATGCACACAGATACTATTATGCATGGTGTACTCGAATGCTCACACACAGAGCTATTACTGTAAAAGCTATAGATTTCGTATTTTATCTTAATGTAATGTCTAATTACCATCTACTTCATGTTCTTCTTGGTGGTATTTTCAACTATGATTTATCTCCATATGAACTGGAAGGAATTTAGAATAAAATCCATTGTTATTATTACTAAAATTCTTCAACACAGTGGTTTTATGTAATTTATCCTTAGATAATTGAATGTTGTATACTGAGTGATATGTATGTGACTACCAACTAACAGTGTGTGTACTTCACGCTTCAACAATATTAATACATGAAATACATATATGTTGGTATTCATATTAGTAGGCAAGCATTTCCTACGCCTTTCCTGTTATGCCATTGCACAATTGGGCTGCATGATTAGTGCAACTTATTACCATTCATAATTTTGTTTGTAGTGCATGAATTAATCTTGTGATATGTTTTACTACAACTGTAATCATTGCATGGGTGCTCTGTTTTTTAAGTTAATAATTATATTGTATGTTGTGTATTTCACACCACTGTATGACTATATTGTATGACTTCGTGCAACGGGTTCTACTCAATGTATGATCGTATTGTAAGACTTATGTAACAGTCATACTGTCTATAATAATGATGTATAATTTATTGTGTGATGTTTGTAATACTGTTTATTACAATGTTGTATGATTGCTTAGTACGAGAAGTGTATTACTGTCTATATTATTATATGATAATGTAGTTTGAGGAGTGTAAATATGTCTATTATATCAATGTGTGATGTAATGTATGATGAGTGTTATACTGTCTATCATCATAATTATCACCGTATAATGACTGTAATAGTACCTAGTATGTCATTGTGTATTGTTTATTGTACTTTATGGTATGATGCGTGTACTATTATCATTCTCTTATGTGTGTGTCACTATGGAAGGGTGTGACCATGAGTGTGAATGCATTTTCTGCTCTTTCAATAGTGTATAGTGTTGAATTGTACGTGTATTGTTCGTTATTTCTGTAACTCTTCATTTTTGGAGGAAATAAAGGAAATAATAATTACAATAAGTTTATATAATAATCCTATTTTTTATGTGAATAACCCTAGCGACTAAACAACGACTGATCTGAGTACATGTTGACTAAATTAGATGATCTCACCACACGGGCTTTCTGAACAATGTTTACTTGCCGAAATATACACAATTGAAGTTCCAATCTAATCCCGATTCATCGGGCCGAAGATTAAACATAGGCGCATCGAGGGAAAGGTCGTGATTAAAAGCTTGTGTAGCTTTTTTTTTTCATCTTAAAAATATCAGATAAAAGCATAGTGGCATGTAAGATAAAAGATACAAGAATTTTACGTTGAATATAAGCTCTCGGGAGCTTGTAATAATATTAATAATAATAATAATAGATATGGACTCAAGGTCGACCAACATTATAGATATACAGGTGAAACGGCCAGGTATCACACCAAGCTCTAGCCAGGGAAAAAATAACATACTTCCAATTGGAAAAGAAGTATTTTCAAAATGAACCTGTAATTGTATTAAATAATTAAATTGGTATCGATATAAACGATCCAGTCTATGTATCAGTATAAATATACTACAGAAACTGTAGGTACTAGTGACCTATTTCCCCTTCTGTACGTATATAAACACTTCATTTATTTCAACAATCATGAAACAAGTTATTGCAACCTTTATCAATCACTCTCGCTGGCCTTTATGTTAGCTCGCGGGGGTCTTAATGTGGGAGGAAACCGGAGTACCCGGAGAAAACCCATGTGGTCAGGCAGGCGACCCGATTCCTTTTGATGTCAGATCGGGAAAGGAAACCCCTGCCGCCTTAGTAAAAGGCGACTGTGTTATCCACTGCGCCAACCGACCACCCTATCAAACACACAACACATTTATATCAGAGATCGTTAAGTCGTTTCTATGACGGAGGAGTATGCAGTAGCTATCTTTATCATTTATTTGTCGCCTTAATCGAATTTCGATAATTTTTTGGAGTTACATTTTTAACTTTCATGACCTCAGTCCGGCGTATTGAATCTTGATAGGTTTAGAGATGCATTTTACTTAAAATTCCAGACCTCCAGGACGTCAAATGGAATTTGATAGATTTAAACATAGACTTTTTTAACCCCCGGGCCTCCAGTACCGCTTATGAAATTAATTGATAAATGTCTGATCATATCACCAAATTAAATATTGCTGTCGTCTAATAGCAGCGCTCTAGTCTTTGTAACCGTACTGCCACGATACACTAAGTGTCATGTACGCTGTTTCCCCATTGTATCACCTCGTTATTGACACGATACACTAAGTGTCATGTACACTGTATCCCCATTGTATCACCTCGTTATTGACACGATACACTAAGTGTCATGTACACTGTATCCCCATTGTATCACCTCGTTATTGACACGATACACTAAGTGTCATGTACACTGTATCGCCATTGTATCACCTCGTTATTGACACGATACACTAAGTGTCATGTACACTGTATCGCCACTGTATCACCTCGTTACTGACACGATACACTTAGTGTCATGTACACTGTATCGCCACTGTATCACCTCGTTACTGACACGATACACTAAGTGTCATGTACATTGTATCACCTCGTATCTGGTTCCGTGTTGCTGTTTACACTATTAGTTAATCCTAGTTTAGATATATGCACGTCCAAGAGCCTGTATTATGGTTATATTACCATTTATTTAAACACACTAAAACGGTAAGTACTGTCGACTATGTGGACAAAACAGGGTCGAAAGTTTAGTGCAATCTGTTCCCGTTTCAAGGCAGGCTCTGAGTCATTTTGTCAACCTTTTACTTATATATTTAACCCATTTCAGATAGTAAATATCCTCACTCACCTAAACATTTAACCTATTACAGATAGTAAATATCCTCACTCACTTATACATTTAACCTATTACAGATAGTAAATATCCTCACTCACCTAAACATTTAACCTATTACAGATAGTAAATTCCCTCACTCACTTAAATATTTAACCTATTACAGATAGTAAATTCCATCACTCACTTAAACATTAAACCTATTAAAGATAGTAAATATCCTCACTAACTTAAACATTTAACCTATTACAGATAGTAAATTCCTTCATTCACTTAAACATTCAACCTATTGCACATAGTAAATTCCCTCACTCACTTAAATATTTAACCTATTACAGATAGTAAATTCCATCACTCACTTAAACATTAAACCTATTAAAGATAGTAAATTCTCTCACTCACTTATACATTTAACCTATTACAGATAGAATATTCCCTCACTCACTTAAATATTTAACCTACTACAGACAGTAAATTCCCTCACTCAATTAAATATTTAACCTTTTACAGACAGTAAATTCCCTCACTCACTTAAACATTAAATATATTACAGATAGTAAATTCCCTCACTCACTTAAATATTTAACCTATTACAGACAGTAAATTTCCTCACTCACTTAAATATACATAGGTGACTCTCAATTAAAAAAAAAAAGACCCAAGAAAACCTGTGAGTGTACTCCCTACTATATCAAAGGTATTTAAGAAATCATTACATGGCCAGTTAAGTGTATTTTCTAACAATATTTTCACCCTTTTCTGGCTGCTTTCCGACGGGGCTATGGGTGCCAGTCTTTCCTGCTGAGGCTCCGAGAGGATTCGCATGAGGTCTCGGACAGCCATCCGAGGCTTTCGATTGCATCCCTCATTCACTGTTACTGGGGAAGCTGCAAGCATATGCGCAGGACGAGTCAGCAGTTGAATATGTTAGTAGCTATCTCAGAAACAGACAGTAGAGGGTCAGGCTCGGCCCCATGGTCGGCAACTGGGAGTGGCTAAGAAAGGGGGTCCCCAAAGGTTCAATAGTTGGACCTCTAATTTTTAATATATTTCTAAATTACATTTCCACTGTTTTAAAATCTGGTTCTCTATGCAATTACGCAGATGACAAAACCCTGTCTTATATAAGAGATGGTACTCCCAACCTCAGAGAAATCTTAGAAAAGGAAAGGAAAGTTCTTGATCAATGGTTTTCAAACAAAGGCATGCAGGCCAACCCAGACAGATTTCACGCCATTGGTATAGGGAAGATATCAGCATCAAATTGCAGTAGAGAACAGTGTTAAGCTACAGGTATATGGGGAAGACATTGAGAGTGACTTTAAGTTTAACACTCACATATGAAATTTATGTAGAAAGGCCTCCATACAATTGAGTGTGCTTAAAAGAATTGGAAATAACCTTACAAAAATGGGCAAAGTCACTATTTTCAAATCCTTTATTTTATCTAATTTTAACTTTTGTCCTATCTCTTAGCATTTTTGCAATAAAAGGCAAAACTAGGAAGATGGAAAAAGTTCAAGACAGAACCCTGCATTTAATGGAAAAAATATGTTATTACCCCTGTTAAAGGCATTTAAATTAGAAATGACATACAGTTTTAACATGTTTGCAGGCTAAAGACAATGGCTAGCGAGGTTTACAAAAGTTAAAATAATATTGCACCTGATTTTCTAAGAGATCTTATAGATAAAAAAAACTAATTTTATATAATTTCAGAAAGACAGATATAGTAAAGATACCAAGGGTGAATAATACCACTACCTTTGGTTAGAAGTCTTTCCGCTTTGAAGCCGCCCAGGTGTGGAATAGTCTACCAAACGAGATACGACATGCAGAAAACTACAGAGAATGTTGTAGATTGTTGCACATCTGGAATGGTGAACTCCGCTAATTTTCTTTATGTTCCTGACTCAATTTTTAGTTGTAGTTTTCAGCTTTTCTGTTGCTTTTTTATCTTCAAACTGGTCATAAACTGTGATATCCTCTATGACTTAATGTGTTTAGTTGATTGTCATGGGTTTTATATCAGTGTCAATGCAACACGCCATTTCAAACCGCTATTTTTGTCATTGAGTGTTGTTTTTATTGTGTCGATAATTCTTATTTTGTGCTCTCTTTTAAGTCCATTTCAAAAAAATAGTATACAATGTATAAACATCAACCTATCTTATAAAACATTAGTGTATTTTATGTAGCTCACCTATATTTTATTCGTCAATGTAGGCCTATGTTTATTTGCATGTTGGTGTTGTTTTTTAATTATACCTGTATTTGTCGCAGAAATTGCTCTACTGAGCTAATGTTTAATGTTTGCATATTTATAGTATGCGACGTTACATACCTTGACAGACCAGACTGACTGTAACTACATCAAATCCACATTAAAAAAAATCCACTGAGTTTTTAAGAATGTAATCATTTCAAAGAGTTTTTTTAGGTTTAAATCCAATAACAGAGTCGACGAATCGACAAAACCCCCCATTAAAATCATAATCGTCCACTGTATAACTTTAAGTTAAGAAATACTAAATACAAGTGACATAAAAATTAGTTTGCAAAAAAATGTTTAAAGTTTAAAACAATTGGACTTTTTGTGAGTGGGTTGTAACTAAGAGTCATGTACACTTTTTGTGGGAGAAATAGTTTTACGGATCCAGTAACGAGTTGAGTTTGTGAATAGACTTACAAGTTTAAAAATCTCACCGTGCCGGTAATTAAGCGAGACACGCGAACTGTTTCATTGGTCGAATATAAGGGTAGCCATATTTAAGTTTGTATGTATTTAAGATTTGCTATCGGACAAACAAAACAATCTGTAAAAATTGTACAAAGACACGATGTTTACCGAGTCTTTAAATAACACTTTGAAAATTAACTAATAAGAGCTCGATAAACATCATGAGTATCACAACTGTCAAGTTCATTATCATAATATTCCGCTGAACGAACCGCGAAGGAGACTCGGAATAATGTGTGTAAATACCGCGAAGGAGACTTGGAATAGTGTGTGTAAATCTGTCAAATGCTGATTCTATGTGTTGACGAGCGATGTCGATAGATTGGTGAATTTTATTGATTAAAATAAAGTTTTTGAAATGTTAATATCAGAAAGAATAAGTTCAATTCTTGAATCATATATATTTCCATGTAGGCAGCAAGCAGCCTATCAGAAAGGTTTATGTAGTTTATGTACATCATTTGATTTACAGGAATGTATAAGATATAACTTAGAAAATGGTGATAATGTGCATGTTGGGTTTCTAGATAGCAATAAAGCTTTTGATACGGTATGGCACGCAGGCCTGCTATACGAACTTCATGAAATTGGCTTAAATTCTAAAGTATGGAAATTACTGAAAGGCGTATATAGTGGTGCCAAAAGTTGCGTTATTTTTAATGGATTACAATCCAGATGGGTACTCATGGAGAGAGGTATTTTACAAGGGAGCGCATTATCTGCAAAAATGTATTTAGTTTTTATTAATCGGTTGCTGAAATATATTGAACAGAGTGGCAAGGGATCTATGATCATCGACATTAGAGTTAATATACCCACTCAAGCTGATGATATATGCCTCGTAAGCAATAAATAAACTGATTTGGAATATACGCTAAGGATGTGTGAGGATTATAGTAAACAAAGGAGAGTTTTGTTTTCTACCACCAAAAGTAAGATTATGTATTTTAACAACAAAAACGTGATATTGTGCAACTAGTTTATATTTATATTAAAATATAATACCGGAAGTTGAAGATATTGTTCACGTTGGTATTATGTTAAACAATAAATTACAAACATATCAACGTACAATGCGTGCTTGTAGCAAATTAAAAAGTGGTACAATGAGTTTAATCAAGAGTGGTGCACATCCGAGTGCTTTAAATCCAGTTACTGCTGGAAAACTTATTAAACAAGTTGTAGATGCGTCAGCACTATCTGGTTATGAACTATGGATTTTATCAAAGAAAGAGTTACTTATGTTGAAAAGAGCGCAAAGATTTATTTTAAAATCAATTCAAGGTTTTAGCAACAGAACGCGTACTGATATGTGTTATGGATTGATTGGATGGACATCCATAGAAAGTTGTATAGATACAAGAAAATTGTTGTTTTTTGGAAGGTTTTTTTTTTTTAGATAAAACATACATTGTCATCATGCATATTTTTAAGAAGACTATGCGCATCAATGCTGAACAGATCTGTTGATCATTTTGGCATTTTAATTATATTTTGAGACTTTTTAAAAGTATAATCTTAATGATATGTTGAACAAGTATATGCAAACGAGTGTATTCCAATTAAAAGGGCAATGGAAGATAATTGTGAATACATCTGTGTTGTTGAAAGAGGAACATGAATAGAAAGAACGAATGTCAAATGATAGTGATTTTAACAGATGTGTGATAGTTCATAATATATTACAACCACATATACTATGGAAACTGGCAATGAAATTCCCGGAGTTTAAAGATTCGAAATTTTATGTTACGAAATAAATAGTTAAAGTTCGTACTGGTAAAGCCAAAGAGCTATGTCATAGATGTGGTATTATATTATTTACCAAGATATATTAGCTCATATTATATGAAAGTGTAGTTATAGTGAACACCTACGGGACAAGTTGTGGCGCTCTATCGCAAACATTAGTGATACTGGTATACACTCTCTCACAGATCATGAATTACTACACATTTTAATTGGCAGCAATTGATTAAAGAAATAAATGTATTAGACATTAGTGAATTTAGATTGCAATCATTAGCAGCTGTCGAAAATATGTACAAATTATACTACCGGTAGTGTGTAGATATAATATCACACTCTGATAAAGATTAATATAAATGAAAATTGATATAAATGTTTAATATGATATATACGTTTAAGTTGTAGTGCATTTGCATGTATTATCTCATCATGTATACACTTATTAATTATATTTATTGAATATATGACTTCAATGTAATTAAGTGGGTATATGTCATGTATGTTTTTTTGGTGCGTATGTGTATTTAATATGGTATTTTGTAATGTAAATATGTTTGCATTATTCTGTTTAAACGTAATCTTCAAATTTGAGGAAATAAAGAGAATAATAAAAATGACACAATTTTAGCACGCACAAAAGAACAGTCTAATTTAGATTAGCTAGGTCACCTTGCTTGAACACTGAGGTAGACACGAAAAAAACTTTCGTTACATTTTGCTTGGTAGAATATATTTAATTGACATATTTATTATTTACTCGGGATTCAAAAATGTTTGACAATTAATCAACTCATGATGCAAGCAGTCTTCGTTCATTTTTCCTCAAACATTTTTCACTCCCGTTACATATTCTACCATAATGCACGCAGATACGCTCATTATGTTTTTAGTTTGAAATTATGACGGATCCCGACTGTTAACGAACGGACACTTAAATAGTCAAATATGAATATATAAATACGACACTAGAAATGAGCAAAAATGGACCCGTTACATTCTTAAGAAAGGAAATTAATCATAAGTTATGCAATACACTCTACCAAAGCAACCCCAAAACAACAACCTTATTTCCCCTTTGTTAAGTGTTAAGGCCCCGTACATTCACTAGCAATGCTGGTTAATGACAGCAGTGGGGCCAGCTCCATGTATCAAGCTGTCAGATGTAGAAAAGTTGACAGGACCGAATATTACCACATATTTTAAAACAACGTGTTTTTCATTAAATACGATTTATATTTAGCAGCTTATGTGTTATTACTAACGTTTTGGTTTACTATTTACTATTTAAAAAGGCACAACGCTGTATAGCTCAGGTAAACGAAATGGATAAGTATTTATGCCAAAGGAAAATAGCTAGTATAGTGGTGTGAGTGATAGAATGCCGGAAGTGGAATCATCATCATCATCATCATCATCAGCATCATCAACATCTTCATCATCATCCATAAATCATCCGTACATCATCATCATCATCATGATCTCATCATCATCACTATATTCGTCCATATATCATCATCATCATCCATATATCATCCGTACATCATCATCATCATCATTTAGAGAGATTTAAAATGTTGTGAGAAAACTATTTGTTCGAGAGAAGGAGAGCGATAGAGAGCAAGAGAGAGAGGGGGAATGTAATAATGGAAACATGTATTATCGGAAAAAAATTAGAATAAGAGTATATAGTTGTGAGTTTGGCAATATATTTCAAGGCCAAGGGGAAAAAACAAAGAAGAGAAAACAAAAAACAAAAAAAAAGAGAAAAAAACACACCTTATAGAGCAACAAGTTTTCCCCACTTCTTCCATTCTTTTTCAAATCTTTCTTTAGCAATATCTCCTTTGCTAATTGCTATATATTTTTGCACATGATAGTGGTCTTTTATTGTGTTAATCAATGCATTTATATTCAAGGAGCTATGAAGACATCGCATTTTATAAATATAATGCTTAATAATGAAGAGTATTTCATTAGCAATCTTATTATGTTTTATATTTTGTGTAAGAAGTCCAAAAAAGTAGGATTCTTTATTGAAATTAAAAGGAATAGTAAGTGCATCTAATAGAATTTCAAAACTAAAAAGGAGATTTTGAACCTCTTGGCATTCCCACATGATATGTATAATAGTTTCAGTCTCAGAATTACAAAGTATACAGAGTGGAGATATAGCTAAACGAGTTTTAAATAAGAACGAGTTTGTTGTCAGAATATGGTTATTCACTCTATACCGACACCATTGAAGTTTTGTGTTTTTAGTTATAGCAAAGGGAAGTTTGAATATCTTATGCCAAGTGGAACTATTTAAATCAAAGATATCATTCCATTTGTTCTGTCCTGTTGGTACAATCTTGTTTTTTATAAGAATATTATAGAAGTGTTTGGAACCTCTAGGCTTTTTAATGAGTAATTCCATGTTTATAGGAATAATAGGGTATGTAACTTTTACATCAGGAAAGACTGGATTAGAATTTGATTTCTTTACTGCAGAGAGAACACTATGATAATGTAGAAAATTAGTCTGTATCTGATATTTTTGGGAGAATTCATGGAAAGTATAAAATGTACCAGAATTGTAATCCTTAACTAGGTCATTTATAATCATAACTCGTCTTTTATACCAGTCCTTTAATAAAATTGATTTTCTATCAATAGTAATTTCACGATTGTACCATATAGGGTTTTTAAGTGAACTTCACTTTTGTTTATATTTATTTCTTTTGCAGGATGCATATTGTTACAAGCTTTGAAAACATCAATCCAGAAACTATTTTTATAATTACTTTGACATACCTGTATATATTCAGTTCCACAGTTAGCCAACAAATCTTTATCTACATATGTTTTTAGAATTGTTCGCCACTTTGATGTACTTTGAAAAACTCTTCTGATCCAACCTACTTTGAGTGAATCTATAAAGGCCTTAATATTTACCATTTTAAGTCCACCATCAATGTAGTCCTGTGTTAAGATACCCCTTTTAACTTTATCTATTTTACTATTCCATAAAAACTCATATGTAAACAGTTAAGTTTAGAAAGATGTTTTTCATCTGGATTTGGCAGTGAGATAAACAGATGATTAAACTGTGAAATAAGTAATGACTTAATTATGTGGATTTTACCAATTGGAGTTAATATTCTTCTATTCCATGATCTGATGAGTGATTTAAGTTTTGTTAGTTTGTTATCAAAGTTCAACTTTGGTATCTTATGCAAGTTTACATGAAATTCAAAGAAGTGTGAAATGTTCTCTATCCCACTCTAAATTTAGTTCTGGAAGGAATTTCTCCGAGCTATACTTTTTGCTACCAATCCATACCACTTGAGTTTTTGAAATATTCATTTTTAATCCTGATATATTAGCATAAGAGTTAAGTTCTTAAATAGATTCTATTAGTGACCGTTCTGTGCCATCTAGTGCAAGTGATGCATCATCAGCATATTGAGACAAAAGTATCGGACAGTTATCAACATCAATACCCTTAATTTTATCATTTTGTCTTAATTTAATAGCCAAAATTTCTGCACATAGAATAAAGATATATGGTGCGATAGGATCACCTTGACGGCAACATCTTTTTATTGGAAAAAATGAAGATAAGTTCCCACCCTGATTAATAGTAGCACTGGCATTATTATGTAATATTTTAACCCAAGTGATTAAACTACTTCCAAAACCAAAAAATTGTAAGACTTTTTCAATAAATACCCAGGAGACCGAATCAAAAGCTTTTTCAAAGTCAATCATCAAAAACATACCTGGAATGTCATTTTCTTCTGTATATTGCATAACATCGTAAACAAGTCTAGTATTTCCCCCTATATAACGACCCTCTAGAAACCCGGTCTGATCTTTGTCAATTAATTTATCCAAAACTGTTTTAAGTCGATATGCTATAGTGCCAGAAAACAATGTTTAACAGTGATATTGGCCTCCAATTTTTGATGAAGTGTCTAGGTTTATCTCCCTTTGGAATACATGTAATAATGCCTTGTCGTTGCGAAATAGATAAAACACCAGTATTGTAACCCAAATTTATAGAACGAACAACAAAATTACCTAAATATTTCGAAAAACACTTATAAAACTCCGCTGTAAAACCATCTATTCCAGGACTTATATTATTTTTCATGTTTTTTAAAGTTTTCCCAGCTTCTTCTAAAGTGATTAAACCCTCAATCTTCTGTGAATCATGCATATTAATTTTATTGACACGATAAGGTTCTAAAAGTTCATTTAAATTAACATTTTCTAAGTTACTATCAGATTCATACAGTTTTCATAAAAATTGTGAACTTCTTGCAATATATCATCCTGGTTTGTAATCATTTTCCCATCATCTAATTGTTATTTTGGTATTATTTTTGAAGTAAAATTACTGTTTTCGAAATTGAAAAAATAATTGGTAGGCTTTTCCCCCTCTTCAATCCATTTAGCTCGATATCTAACAATGCTAACAATGATATAGTTTTCCCCCGAATTTGAATAACAAAGGTTTCAAGCAATAACTTGTCATCTATAGTGAACAGGAAATGCTATCTAGGTTTGATATGTTGTAAAGCGGAAGGCAGTATTGCATTTTTGTCTCAATAATACATTTTTTTTACCATGTCTAAATATTCTATATCTTGTAGAAGACTATTATTAAATTTCCATACCCCTTAACCAGCTATAAATTCGTGAAGTTTTAAAGATATTGTTGGAAAAGAATGGTCAGAACGATAACCAGATTCTATATTTGATTTGTTAGTACTTGACATTAAATTTTCAGATATGAGAAACAAATCTAAGCGTGCTTGCCTCAATGGATTACTTTTCCTCCAAGTATACCTTTTTACATCTTCATGTTGCTCTCGAAAAATATCTATTAATGCTAAATTATCAATGATTTCTAATACTTTATCTCTAGCTTTAGGATTATTAAGGTTTTTGTAATTTTGTCATAATCTAGTTTAGGATTCATTATTAAGTCCCCACAGATAATAATGTATTTATTTGCAAATTCTTCAATGGTTTCTGTTAGAATAGTATAAAACTCAGGGTCATCCTTATTTGGGCCATAAACATTAATAAGAGTAATTCTGAAAGTTTCAATTTCAATATCTAGGGCTAGGAAATTGCCTGAATTATCTTTCTTTTCCTTAAACGCTTTGAGTTCAAAATTATTTTTGAAAAGAATAACAACACCTCTTGCATTAGATTTGATTTAAACATATTTTATTTGCAAATATACAAAAGGGATCAGACACAAGTTTAAAAACTTATAATCCGTCTTTTCCCATAAAACATACATGATGAAATATACATATGACCGCAAATAACTAAGGTAAAATTTGCAAAATACATATCGTATTATATAGTGACTGTAGCCGCATGTCTGTATAAAATAAAATGCATGTCCATATAACAATAGAGTGTTACATATATATAATTCATAACAGCACGTAGTTCACCGATTCCTTCATCTCATCAAACAAGCCATGCCCGCAGAACGCTAAACAGGAAGTAAAGATCAGGGCACCGGAAGTAGTATTACTATAAGAAGCGATAGACTGAGAGGACATTCCGGAATTGTAATTCTGAGTAGGAGTAGGATTGTCTATTACACTGTGAGAAACATTAATTAAATGATAATCAGAATCAGAGAAACTGTTGTATGTTAGATTAATATATTTAAATATATTATCGTAATATAATATTGTTTGACTTTTTGTATATTGTGCTATCTTACTAAAATACCATGCCGAAGGCACCAATCACAACATTCCGCCCGGTCACATTATACTGACAACGGGTGAACCATTCCCCTAAATGCTTAACGTTAAGCAGGGAATAACAACTACCATTTTTAAGGACTTTGGTATGTCCCGGCCTGGGGACAGAACCATTGTCTTCCTCCCCCCGACGAACGCTCAACATTATGGCCAAAAGTGAGGTGTTGCCAAGGAAGGAAGGTAGTTGGAGGAAGGAAGAAAGATAAGATCCCTAATATTGCGATGGGTGCAGCAGATTTATTTATAGTAAATAAACACATTAACTCAGATCTCTCCCTAGTTGCTTTCCCATTTGATTGCCTATAGGGTTTTCTTTTGATCCTAAAATTCAAATCTTTGTCTCTTTTATCGCTGATGATTTTGTCCACTGTTCAACAGATCAATAAAGAATTTAAAAAGTATACAATTAAAACGACAATATAATCAGATGTGACCGATATTTTATATCAGGTGACCAAGTAAACACTGACATTTTCTTTTTGAAGTCTCTATTCTGTTAAGCGTCTCTTGGCGTTGTTAATTTATTCTATCTTTGTTTATCGTTTGCCAGTATAGAACACCCGATACAGCCCCCGTTCTCCGTGTGTCACTTTGATATAGGAGTACCTGTATCCCACACCGGGTTTAGTTGTACTCGTATTTCACACGGTATCGCGTAGAAGATGTACCGGCAACGTACATATAGTATGAATTGTTTGTTAACGCTTGATACAGATGTATATTAGTGTATACACACTAGTGTCTGTAAACTGTATTTATAATTCGAATTGTCTGTATCTAAGGCTAAAACCTGCATCTATGAAATGGATGCTTGTTTTACTTTCATAACAATAACTGGTCAGCGGTAGGCCTCCAAACACAGTCCGGCCGATCTACCTCGTCAGCGGTGGGCCTCTGACCAAAGTCCGGCCAATCTACCTCGTCAGCGGTGGGCCTCTGCCCAAAGTTTGGCCAATCTACCTCGTCAGCGGTGGGCCTCCAAACACAGTCCGGCCGATCTACCTCGTCAGCGGTGGGCCTCTGACCAAAGTCCGGCCAATCTACCTTGTCAGCGGTGGGCCTCTGACCAAAGTCCGGCCAATCTACCTCGTCAGCGGTGGGCCTCCAAACACAGTCCGGCCGAGCTACCTCGTCAGCGGTGGGCCTCCGACCTCAGTCCGGACGCTCCACCCGGTCAGCGGTGTGCCTCCGACCACAGTCCGGCCGATCTAGCTAGTCAGCTGTGGGCCTCCGAACACAGTCCGGCCGCTTTGCCTGATCAGCTGTGGGCCTCCGAACACAGTCCGGCCTCTATTACTGGTCAGCGTCGGACCTCCGACCACAGTTCGGCTGCTCTACCTGGTCAGCGTCGGGCCTCTGACCACAGTCCGGCCGCTCTACCTAGTCAGCTGTTGGCCTCCGAACACAGTCGGGCCGCTCTACCTGGTCAGCGGTGGGTCTCCGACCATATTCCGGCCGCTCTACCTGGTCAGCGGTGGACATCAGACCACAGTGCGGCCGCTCTACTTGGACAGCGGTGGGCCTCCGTCTTCAGTCTGTCCGCACTACCTGGTCAGCGGTGGACCTCAGACCACAGTGCGGCCGCTCTACTTGGACAGCGGTGGGCCTCCGTCTTCAGTCTGTCCGCACTACCTGGTCAGCGGTGGACCTCAGACCACAGTGCGGCCGCTCTACTTGGACAGCGGTGGGTCTCCGACTTCAGTCTGTCCGCTCTACCTGGTCAGCGGTGGGTCTCCGACCATATTTCGGCCTCTCTACCTCGTCAGTGGTGAGCCTCCGACCACAGTCCGGCCGCTCTACCTGGTCAGCGGTGGACATCAGACCACAGTGCGGCCGCTCTACTTGGACAGCGGTGGGTCTCCGACTTCAGTCTGTCCAGACTACCTGGTCAGCGGTGGGTCTCCGACTTCAGTCTGTCCGCACTACCTGGTCAGCGGTGGACATCAGACCACAGTGCGGCCGCTCTACATGGACAGCGGTGGGCCTCCGACCACAGTCCGGCCTCTCCTAATGGTCCGCGGTCCTTACCCAGCTGAACTACACGACATTTTGATCTGTAAAGTTTTGTAATGATCGTGAATTGTGTCCTCTCATTAGCATTAGCTGTCATGTTCACGCCCACCTCCCAATCTACTCAACTGTAGGCACATGTAAGACTGTTAGGATGATGAAGTTATTTAAAAGCAAAAATCGACAGCGTTATTTGAATATCAAAATATATTATATTCGCAAGGTTACTGCCTTATGTATACGGTCAATATGGTAAGCTATAGAGTACCTGCTAAAATTATACTGGTATTTGTGACGTCATCAATTAGATGAAGGTACCAGGCCCTTCCTCCTTGTATCTACTCAAAGTAAAATCCACTAACCCTAATAGAGCTCATAAGTTTTCCACTAACCCGAGTACAGTTCACAAGTCTTCCACTAACCCGAGTACAGCTAACAAGACTTTCACTAACCCTAGTACAGCTAACAAGACTTTCACTAACCCGAGTACAGCTCACAAGTCTTCCACTAACCCTAGTACAGCTCACAAGTCTTCCACTAACCCGAGTACAGTTCACAAGTCTTCCACTAACCCGAGTTCAGCTAACAAGACTTTCACTAACCCAAGAACAGCTAACAAGACTCTCACTAACACTAGTACAGCTCAGAAGTCTTCCACTAACCCTAGTACAGCTCACAAGTCTTCCACTCACACTAGTACAGCTTACAAGTCTTCCACTAAGCCTAGTACAGCTAACAAGTCTTCGATTAACCCTAGTACAGTTCACAAGACTTTCCCTAACCCTAGTACAGCTAACAAGACTTTCACTAACCCAAGTACAGCTCACAAGTCTTCCACTAACCTTAGTACAGCTCACAAGTCTTCCACTAACCCGAGTACAGTTCACAAGTCTTCCACTAACCCGAGTACAGCTAACAAGACTTTCACTAACCCAAGAACAGCTAACAAGACTCTCACTAACACTAGTACAGCTCACAAGTCTTCCACTAACCCTAGTACAGCTCACAAGTCTTCCACTCACACTAGTACAGCTAACAAGTCTTCCACTAAGCCTAGTACAGCTAACAAGTCTTCGATTAACCCTAGTACAGTTCACAAGACTTCCACTAACCCTAGTACAGGTCACAATTCTTCCACTAACCCGAGTACAGTTCACAAGTCTTCCACTAACCCGAGTACAGCTAACAAGACTTTCACTAGCCCGAGAACAGCTTACAAGACTCTCACTCACACTAGTACAGCTAACAAGTCTTCCACTAAGTCTAGTACAGCTAACAAGTCTTCGATTAACCCTATACAGTTCACAAGACTTCCACTAACACTAGTACAGCTCACAAGTCTTCCACTAACCCGAGTACAGTTCACAAGTCTTCCACTAACACTAGTACAGCTAACAAGACTTTCACTAACACTAGTACAATTCACTAGACTTCCACTAACCCGAGTACAGCTAACAAGACTTTCACTAACCCGAGAACAGCTAACAAGACTTTTTTCATTTCAGAATATTTATTGTTCAGATCTTAGATACAAAGGAATTGGGCAACAGGCAAAGCCTATGAGCGCCCTCTCCTTACAGTTATAAACAGTTTACACACATCATATTGAATTGAAGTAATGATAAAACATTTATATTATGTACATGAATATTGATATTTGCATGTCATTATTAATTTTTTGGATAATTGTTGTACAAAAACTAGATTTTACAAAAAAATGGCAATTAAAATGATGCTGGTGGACAGAGCACATAGTAAAAGTATGTACTGGTATCATTCCACACAGCAAAGTCATGAGATAAACAAGTAAGTGTAATCTAGTTAAAGCGTCTTGTATCTTTAACGAATCTCTTAACCATCTCCAAGATACTTATGTTCATATTGATATCAAGTCTTTGACATCCATAAAGAAAAGTCTGGGTATTTAATGGAATAATGTCATTAAAAGCAGAAATGGAGTTCAGGAGAATTTGCCTTTGATTAGTATACAGAGTACAATGGAAGAAGAAGTGATCACAGTCCTCAACAGGAGAACTACATAAGCAGGCAGGGGTATCAATTAGGTGAGATTCAAATAGATCTGAATTCAGGTTACTGGCACAGTTTCTAAGTTGACATAAGGTAATATTAAATTTTCGATCACCATTGTATTTAAAAATATCAGTACATTGGGGTTGAGAATCCATTTCATCTGAGTGTAAAAAATCTCTTTTTATAGATCCAATGGATGTCATTGTGGGATACAGGCAAGTTGGATTATTCCATTCAGACATCAGTTTCGGGAAAAAACTGGCATTATATAACTGAGTTCTTGGTATAGGAACATCAAAAATTCTATTGTGGCGAAGATGATAATTGTCAGTATTATCATTAATGTACGGTTGAATTATATCATAGACATGAGAGGGACATTTCCTATTATATATTTTATAAAAAGTAATATTTTGATGCAAATGTCTTCTTCTATTAAGTGTTATAAAACCAGATTCTCTATATAAGATAGCATGACTTGTTCCACGTCTTAACCCTAAGATAATACGTGCTGCTTCTAGTTGGATAGACTCCAAGACACTGCATTCATTCTGCGTGCAGTTTGCCCATATAATATTTGCATATTCCAGAATTGGACGTATAAATGTGATATATATAGTTTCGAGTGATTTTCTATCAATTTTGTATTTCAACATTCTAAGTATATTAATTCTTTTATAAGCTTTTTCGTATATATAGTTTATGTGGTTAGACCAATTAGCCTTGCTGTTGAAAAACAAACCTAGGTGTTTATGATTAGAAACATTAATAATTGATGATTCATCAAAATATAGGTTAGGATGCAGTGTCTCAGAGTCAACCCGCCTCGAGAAGAGCAGGGCTACAGTTTTATCTGGATTAAAGATAATTCCCCATGTTCTAGCCCAGATTGAAATTTTCCTCAGATCATCATTTAATATATTAGCACATTCTTGCCTGTCTCCCTCAATGAGACCATATAAGGAGGTATCATCAGCAAATAGTTTGAAGTTTGAGGCCAATTCATCACCAATATCATTAATATATAGTAAAAACAAAAAAGGACCAAGGACTGAACCTTGGGGTACCCCTGCCTGTAATGTTTTCCAGTTAGACTTATACCCATCTATGACCACTCTCTGTTGCCTATCATGAAGGTATGATGTAAACCATTCTAACATATTATTACATATACCATATTTTTTTAGTTTATAAATTAGACCGTCATGCCAAACTCTGTCAAAGGCTTTGCTAATATCACAGAAAATCATTCTGGCCTCTTTGCCTTTGTCTAAATGTTTTACAATTTCATCGTATATAATTAATAGCTGATACACTGTGGAATCCTTAGGTAAAAAGCCTGACTGATTCTTAGAAATAATGTTATATCTTGAGAGGTAATTGAACATATACTTAAAAACATTTTTTTCAAATAGCTTGCTAAATATAGGGGTAACAGATATTGGTCTATAGTTGGATGGATCACTTTTATCTCCCTTGCCCTTATAAATTGGGGTAACATGAGCATTTTTCCATCTATTTGGTAGCTTTCCGGTAGAAATAGATTTGTTGAATAAGAGATAGAGTGGTTTCACAAGAGATTGGGAAACCCCTTTTATGAATTTTGGAGGGATACTATCAGGGCCTGAAGGTTTATTAGTATTGAGTAGATCGAGCTGATCAAGAATGTCCTGTTCGGTTATGTCTATTGTTGAGAAGCTATGTCGGGGTCGGGGGCAATCAGGAGGTAAATCGTCAGCATTCTTTTCAGTTACGGAAATCGAAGTGAAATAATCGTTAAAAGATTCCGCCTTATCTATGGGGTGGATTTTCAGTTCGCCGTTGATAATCAATGGAGAGTCATTTTCGTTTTTGTTTTTGAGATTCATAACCGATTTTGCAATACGCCACCATTTTCCGGGGGGTATGGTTTTATCAATTAAAGAAGATTGAAGTTTAGATAAATATTTTTCTTTAGCTTCCCGGACTAAGGATATAACTTCATTCCGAATAGATCTAAATTTTGCCCAGGAAGATGGAGTATTATGTAGCTTAGCTTTGGAATGCTGGCGATTTCTTTGTCTAATTTTGAGTCTGATACCATGAACATACCGTTTACAGGGAACACATTGTAAATCGGGGAACATACCGTTAACAGAGAACATACCGTTAACACGGAACATACCGTTTAGGATCCCCGTCCCAGCCAGAGCAAAACAAAAAACTAAAGATTTCCACTGTCGTTTTTCAGTGTAAGAGTCACCTGCCCCTGATTACCATTTCGACAATGTTGTTATCTTCCCTTGAATAGATTTCGTTTGAATAACGTTTCGACTACAGAGTTGTGTCCCTTGCGTTGAAAATCTCCAATTGTGAAAGTGGGGGAAAAAAAGCTGTCGTAACGATGTGAGCAACGTCGTGGCAGTGATGGCCGACATGCAAGCCAGACTTAAAATCGGCCGTTTTAAATGTAAACTAAACGCATTAACTGACAATAATAACAACAACGATGTCCAATATCAACTGCTAGACCACGACTATGCGACGAAACAAAGTGACACTCGTTCACACATTGAAGAGACGCTGGCTACTGAGGCCCTTTTTAAGCTTACTGGCAATTTTACTGCTGAGCTGACACCGACGTCCGATGAGGATCCCTCCAGTAGTACAAGTGATCACGAATGCGTCAATAACTTTTTAACCCGGTCGCAGGGTAGACGAGTGGTTGAACTTGCGATGTTATCTGAATACCTGGACCAGAAAGGTTGTAAGGAATGCGGTACTAGGCTACGATTGTACACAGGAAAGACATTTTGGCCTGGGAAATATTTTATGAATCACAATAGTCAGGATTATATTCTATATTTGTTATTTCATGTATATACCTAATAGGCCTATATTTCAAGTCCATTTTACAATGTGATATTTTTATAACACAATATCGTATGTCGTTATTTGTACATAAGGACAAAGTTTATTATTGTTGTATAGTGTGATATTTGTATATCACAATATGGTATGTTGTTATCTGTACATAATGTGAAAGTTTAATAGTGTTTTGTTCAGGATGTAAAAGTTTATTATTGTTGTATATAGTGTGATTTTTTATATCACAACATGGTATGTTATTTGCCTATTATGTAGGAATTTATTATTGTTGGGTAAAGTATGTGAAACTTTGTTAATGTTGTTGATCGTGACATTTTTGCTATGACACAGTAAAGTACATTTTTTGTTATAATGTTATTCATACACAATGTGCAATTTTGTTTTATATTGGTTATTACATTTGAAGTGATTTTAATGGTTGGTAATGCCTACTGAATCATGTTCGTATATAAAAAGTGCTATATTGTATGTTGTAAATTGTATATATGAATTTTTGGGGATTTAGAATTATTGGTACAAATGTTTGAGTTGTCTCTCTTGTTTTGTTTAGTTTTTTTGTATCTTTATTATTTTTTGTATAATAAGTAAGTCCATAAGATGTTGAATTTTTTTCACCTATATTTTCTTTTCGTTGTCCTTAACGTGTTGCATTGGCACCCGGAATTTTATTGATTCATGTAACGGGCATTTTTGTTTGTTTTAGTATTATTGTTAGAAAATTACTCAGTTTTTTTCGTGTTTTGTTCATCAATATTGACATTGTTATTATTTTGTATGTGTTATATTTCTAATTAACCATTGTTGCATCAAATAAAATGTTTTTTGTTTCATTTTGTTCCATTGAAAAAAAAAAAATGAGAAAAAAAACCCGAAATTTCATAACATCCCAAAAAATCTGAAGAAACAACCGTTCAGAAATAATTTGGTTATGCAATAGCGATGCCGAAGAAGAAATAAAACAATGCCTCAGTACAGTTGTAGGCGGAGGTACGGGGATCCTTAACACGGAACATACCGTTAATAGCGACCATACCGTTAACAGAGAACATACCATCAACACGGAACATACCATTAACACGGAACAAACCGTTTACATGGAACATACCATTAACACATAACAAACAGTTAACAGAGAACATACCGTTAATAGAGAACATACCGTTAATAGAGAACATACCGTTAATAGCAAACTTAACGAAAACACGGAACATACCGTTAACACGGAATATACCATTAACACGGAACATACCGTTAACAGGGAACAAACCGTTAACATGGAACATACCGTTAACACGTAACATAAAGTTAACAGAGAACATACCGTTAATAGAGAACATACCGTTAATAGCAAACTTAACGAAAACACGGAACATACCGTTAACACGGAATATACCATTAACACGGAACATACCGTTAACAGGGAACAAACCATTAACATGGAACATACCGTTAACACGTAACATAAAGTTAACAGAGAACATACCGTTAACAGGGAACATACCGTTTACAGAGAACATATTGTAAATTGGGGTGATTACCGTTAACATAGAACATACAGTCAACAGGGAACATACCGTTAACAGAGAACATTGCGTTAACATGGAACATACCGTTAACAGGGAACATACCGTTAACATAGAACACACCATTAACATAGAACATACCATCAACATGGAACATACCGTTAACAGGGAACATACCGTTAACATGGAACATACCGATAACAGGGAACATACCATTAACACGGAACATACCGTTAACATAGAACATACCATCAACATGGAACATACCGTTAACAGGGAACATACCGTTAACGGGGAACATACCGTTAACAAAGAACATACCATTAACATGGAACATACCGATAACAGGGAACATACCGTTAACGGGAAACATACCGTTAACATAGAACATAACATTAACATAGAACATACCGTTAACAGGGAACATACCGTTAACGGGGAACATACCGTTAACATAGAACATACCATTAACA
>NW_018404829.1:5032-9670 GCF_002113885.1 Mizuhopecten yessoensis | reverse complement strand
TAACGTAGAACATACCATCAACATGGAACATACCGTTAACAGGGAACATACCGTTAACGGAGAACATACCATTAACATAGAACATACCATTAACAGGGAACATACCGATAACAGGGAACATACCATTAACACGGAACATACCGTTAACATAGAACATACCTTCAACATGGAACATACCGTTAACAGGGAACATACTGTTAACGGGGAACATACCGTTAACATAGAACATACCATTAACATGGAACATACCGATAACAGGGAACATAACGTTAACGGGGAACATACCGTTAACATAGAACATACCATTAACATAGAACATACCATTAGCATGAAACATACCGTTAACATAGAACATACCGTTAACATAGAACATACCTTTAACATGGAACATACCGATAACATAGAATATACAGTTAACAGAGAACATACCGTTAACATAGAACATATAGTTAACATAGAACATACAGTTAACAGGAAACATACCGTTAACATGGAACATACCATTAACATAGAACATACCTTTAACATGGAACATACCGATAACATAGAATATACAGTTAACAGGGAACATACCGTTAACATAGAACATATAGTTTACATAGAACATACAGTTAACAGGGAACATACCGTTAACATAGAACATACCATTACATGGAACATACCGTTAACAGGGAACATACCGTTAACATAGAACATACCGTTAACATAGAACATATAGTTAACATAGAACATACCGTTAACATAGAACATACCTTTAACAGGGAACATACCGTTAACATAGAACCTATAGTTAACATAGAACATACAGTTAACATAGAACATACTGTTAACATGGAACATACCGATAACATAGAACATATAGTTAACATAGAACATACAGTTAACAGGAAACATACCGTTTACAGAGAACATACCGTTTACAGAGAACATACCGTTAACGGGGAACATACTGTTAACAGAGAACATACCGTTAACATGGAACATACCGTTAACATAGAACATACCTTTAACAGGGAACATACCGTTAACATAGAACCTATAGTTAACATAGAACATACAGTTAACAGGAAACATACCGTTTACAGAGAACATACCGTTTACAGAGAACATACCGTTAACATAGAACATACCGTTAACAGAGAACATATATAGTTAACATGGAACATACCGTTAACATAAAACATACAGTTAACATAGAACATACCTTTAACAGGGAACATACCGTTAACAGGGAACATACCGTTTACAGGGAACATACCGTTTACATAGAACATACCGTTAACATAGAACATACCTTTAACAGAGAACATACCGTTAACAGGGAACATACCGTTAACATAGAACATACCTTTAACAGGGAACATACCGTTAACAGGGAACATACAGTCAATAGGGAACATACCGTTAACAGAGAACATACCGTTAACATGGAATATACCGTTAACATAGAACATATAGTTAACATAGAACATACAGTTAACAGGGAACATACCGTTAACATAGAATATACAGTTAACATAGATTATACAGTAAACAGGGAACATACCGTTTACAGAGAACATACCGTTAACATGGAACATACCGTTAACAGAGAACATACCGTTAACATGGAACATACAGTCAATAGGGAACATACCGTTAACAGAGAACATACCGTAAACATGGAATATACCGTTAACGGGGAACATACCGTTAACATAGAACATATAGTTAACATAGAACATACCATTAACATGGAACATACCGTTAACAGGGAAGATACCGTTAACATAGAATAAACAGTTAACATAGAACATACAGTTAACAGGGAACATACCGTTAACATGGAACATACTGTTAACGGGTAACATACCGTTAACATAGAACATATAGTTAACATAGAACATACCATTAACATGGAACATACCGTTAACAGGGAACATACCGTTAACATAGAATAAACAGTTAACATAGAACATACAGTTAACAGGGAACATACCATTAACAGGGAACATACCTTTAACATAGAACATACCATTAACAGGGAACATACCGTTAACATGGAACATACCGTTAACATAGAATATACCGTTAACATAGAACATACCGTTAACATGGAACATACTGTTAACATAGAACATACCGTTAACATAGAACATACCGTTAACATATAACATACCGTTAACATGGAACATACCGTTAACGGGGAACATACCGTTAACATGGAACATACCGTTAACATAGAACATACCGTTAACAGAGAACATATATAGTTAACAGAGAACATACCGTTAACATAGAACATACCGTTAACAGGGAACATACCGTTAACGGGGAACATACCGTTAACATAGAACATACCGTTAACATATAACATACCGTTAACGTGGAACATACCGTTAACGGGGAACATACCGTTAACATAGAACATATAGTTAACATAGAACATATCGTTAACATAGAACATACCTTTAACAGGGAACATACCATTAACATGGAACATACCGTTAACAGAGAACATACAGTTAACAGGGAACATGCCGTTTATAGGAAACAAACTGCAAGCCGGGGACGCTAGCACTAAATTTATAATTTGGAACAGAACATTTATTTTATTTGTTAATTTTTTTTATGATAATTCAGAATAGCAATATGTCGATTTAAAGACCTACCTATGTATATATTTGTGTTGTTCTGTGTGTTTTGAATGATTATTGTAATAATTACATGATGTAGCTAGTCTACACTTCTCAATTACATTGTCAAAGTATTTTCTTTTCATTCTAAAATCAGAATCAAACACGGATTCCGAGAATTGATTAAGTAAACGATCATTTACACACAACCTTCAGTAAGTACTGATACTTCCCTGTGTCTAAAAGCGCTGACGGCGATTTCCGGTAGGAAGATTGTGTTATAAAAAGCCTTGACGACATTCAAGTATGTACACAAACTAAAAGCGGACGCGTAGACTCAAATCACAATCTCAGAGGATCATAAAATGGAAATAATGAGAGCTGTTTTTTTGGTTTTGGTTTTTGTCCAAGTGGATATCACTCATCAACAAAATATCCTCCCCGAGCACAGAAGACGTCACTGCCAAGCGCTGCAGACCTCGGACATAATGGAGCAAGCCATGCCCGAGTTACGCCGCATCATTGAAGCAGAATCCGCCAAAGTCCGGCGTAAATACGAGGCGATATTAGCGACCTTAAAAGGTAAAGTTCACTGGCTACGTGCACCTCAGGTGTAGTTAGATTATCTACGCATCTTTAATGATCTTAACTAATTCCCGTATGTTTAAAGTACACGACGTTTTCGCTCATGTCTTCATTTATCTTAAAATTGTCAACAAGAACATTTGATGTCAAGTGTTGTAATGTGTTTGTAGCGGAAGTATCTCTGAAATGATAATAAACGGAACAACCTGTATATTCTGTCCAAATGAAGATCTCCTTTCTTTAGTGAATATTTTATGCCGCAAGTTAGATAATCTGCCTCTATAATGACCAGACAATGTTAATCTGTTACGTATGGAGTGTGACACCTCGTCATTCCGGTCACTGGCTAGGATGTAAGTACATGTTTCAGTTCCTAAGTCACTGAGTGATATAGGCTGTCACCCTTTTCAATGGTCACTTATACTTGTTGTAGGCGGTATTCTGTTGACATGTGAAGCAGGCTGGGTGTACTATGACGACAACTGTTACCTGTTTCTACGTGGAGCGAAGGGCGGATGGCAGAACGTGAGAGTAAATATACTAGTTTTAATCCTTAGTATAGGATATATGTCACTGTATAATTGTATTGATACGACAAAGAAGCCTACACTATCACCGGGTAAAGATAGGAATGAGGGCGATTCTACATACTACGTATTTGTTTTACCGAATACAATATCTACATGACTTCTATCACATGTGGAAATAGGTATTTTACAACAAAACAATAAAACAGAAAATCCGATGTGGGATCACACTTTGATAGTCGCTTGTTAACACTTGTCTCTAGTAACTGTTGTGTGTTTATACTTGTCCCTAGTAACTGTTGTGTGTTTATACTTGTCTCTAGTAACTGTTGTGTGTTAACACTTGTCCCTAGTAACTGTTGTATGTTAACACTTGTCTCTAGTAACTGTTGTGTGTTAACACTTGTCCCTAGTAACTGTTGTGTGTTTATACTTGTCTCTAGTAACTGTTGTGTGTTAACACTTGTCCCTAGTAACTATTGTGTGTTTATACTTGTCCCTAGTAACTGTTGTGTGTTTATACTTGTCCCTAGTAACAGTTGTGTGTTAACACTTGTCCCTAGTATCTGTTGTGTGTTTATACTTGTCCCTAGTAACTGTTGTGTGTTTATACTTGTCCCTAGTAACTGTTGTGTGTTTATACTTGTCCCTAGTAACTGTTGTGTGTTAACACTTGTTCCTAGTAACTATTGTGTGTTTATACTTGTCCCTAGTAACTGTTGTGTGTTAACACTTGTCCCTAGTAACTGTTGTGTGTTAACACTTGTTCCTAGTAAATGTTGTCCCTATGTTTGTTGTGTGTCACTTTATAAGTTGTGTGTTCCTTTGTTAGTTGTGTCCCTTTGTTAGTTTTGTGTCCCTTTGTTAGCTGTGTGTCCCTTTGTTAGTTTTGTGTCCATTTGTTAGTTTTT
>NW_018404829.1:1736-2266 GCF_002113885.1 Mizuhopecten yessoensis | reverse complement strand
GTGTATCCCTTTGTTAGTTTTGTGTCCCTTTGTTAGTTTTGTGTCTCTTTGTTAGATTTGTGTTCCTTGGTTAGTTGTGTATCCATTTGTTAGTTGTGTATCTCTTTGTTAGTTTTGTTTCCCTTTGTTAGTTGTGTGTCTCTTTGTTAGTTGTGTGTCCCATTGTTAGTTGTGTGTCCCTTTGTTAGTTGTGTGTCCCTTTGTTAGTTTTGTGTCCATTTGTGAGTTGTTTGTCCCTTTGTTAGTTCTGTGTCCCTTTGTTAGTTTTGTGTCCATTTGTGAGTTGTTTGTCCCTTTGTTAGTTGTGTGTCCCTTTGTTAGTTCTGTGTCCCTTTGTTAGTTTGTGTCCCTTTGTAAGTTGTGTGTCCTCTTGTTAGTTTGCGTCCCTTTGTTAGTTGTGTGTCCTCTTGTTGGTTTTGTGTCCCTTTGTTAGTTCTGTGTCCCTTTGTTAGTTGTGTATCCCTTTGTTAGTTTTGTGTCCCTTTGTTAGTTTTGTGTCCCTTTGTTAGTTGTGTGTCCCTTTGTTAGTT
>NW_018404829.1:633-1616 GCF_002113885.1 Mizuhopecten yessoensis | reverse complement strand
TCCCTTTGTTAGTTTTGTGTCCCTTTGTTAGTTTTGTGTCCCTTTGTTAGTTGTGTGTCCCTTTGTTAGTTTTGTGTCCCTTTGTTAGTTGTGTGTCCCTTTGTTAGTTGTGTATCCCTTTGTTAGTTTTGGGTCCCTTTGTTAGTTTTGGGTCCCTTTGTTAGTTTTGTGTCCCTTTGTTAGTTGTGTGTCCCTTTGTTAGTTTTACATCAACCAAACCATCTACCTGTGTGACACCTCCCCCACCAATCTACCATCCGAAACTATTACATCAACCAAACCATCTACCTGTGTGACACCTCCCCTACCAACCTACCATCCTAAACTATTACATCAACCAAACCATCTCCCTGTGTGACACCTCCCCCACCAATCTACCATCCGAAACTATTACATCAACCAAACCATCTACCTGTGTGACCCCTCCCCTACCAATCTACCATCGTAAACTATTACATCAACCAAACCATCTCCCTGTGTGACACCTCCCCTACCAATCTACCATCCTAAACTATTACATCAAAAAGATAAATTGACACATACAAAGAAATATATGTTTTTGCTTAATTGTTGATGACATCTTTTAATCTAGGTTTTGATGATTTTAAACTGTGAGGAAACCGCCCAAAACTGTGAAAAATTAGCAAAACTCTATCAAAACATTCAGTGACTCGATCTTGTTGAACTGTTTTAAGCTATTATGTGAATTTTCCATTTTCTATTTCATAAAAGGAAAAGTGCCAATCCAGGGGTGCTTACCTTGCAGAGATCAGAAGTGCTGAGGAAAACAGCTTCGTCAAGTCGGAAGCGCGGAAAGTTCGCGATACAGGTGTGTTGGCTGCCATAGAATATTGACTTAACTTATTAGAAACGGTGATAAATTGGTAAAACAATGCAACCCCGAGTGTGTGTGTGTGTGTGTGTGTGTGTGTGTGTGAATTATTTAAGGTTTATCTAAAGAAACTTGATTCAATGAATAAACA
>NW_018404829.1:0-138 GCF_002113885.1 Mizuhopecten yessoensis | reverse complement strand
CACCAACCAAACCATCTACCTGTGTGACACATCCCCTACCAATCTTCCATCCTAAACTATAACACCAACGAAACCATCTACCTGTGTGACACGTCCCCTACCAATCTACCATGTTAACCTTTTACATCAACCAAACCA
>NW_018404828.1:37778-45669 GCF_002113885.1 Mizuhopecten yessoensis | reverse complement strand
TGATGCTACAATTACAAAAAAAGTCATGGACAAGCTAGTTACTAGCTAACAAAGTGACCGAAATCTTTATACTTTATAGATTTGTGACCACAACGGCATGGGCAATGCACCACCAACAGGAAATTTGAATCAGAGAAGGGGCCGTTTTGGAAACCGGCCCTTTCTCATTCATTGTTATATCCGTATTTGAATCGAGTTACAGCATTGAGTTACACAAATATACACAAGCAAAATTTCTTGATGTCAATATCGGGTCAAAAACTAACTTGAAATTGACCCATTTTTTAAGTGACAGTAACCTGAAATTCAGGTCAGTTTCAGGTTTAGGTTTTTACTGGTCAAATTGACACCAAGAAATTGTACCCGTGTACAGATGTCACATAAGAATAATTTCTTCTCGTGTTCAAACTCAGACTCTGTTAGTGGGGTTTTTCTCAAAATTATGTTATTACAGCAATTAACAATTTCCATATAGAAATACATATATTTCAAACATATTAAGTACGTAAATTGAAGATGTAATATACTAAGTTTAGGTATACATATAGTGTAGGCCGAAACGATTAGCCAGTTATCAATTACATATACACATGTACATAGAGATTAACAGTCTAATTTGAATATCTAATATTTCAACAGACAGATCGAGTATTTGGTTACACACTTCAATTTTTTTTTAGAATCTTTCTATTTAATTTGTCCAATGCACTTGCACCAAACCAGTATCTTTTGATAAAATCAATCAAATATTTTAACACAAATAAGCATTGTACATTTTGTAATATTGTAAAAGTGTATTTTGTCGTTACATAGTGTAATCGTATGCTTCTAAGTTTAAAAGGGGTTTAAAATAATTTAAACTAGAACACTGACAGGTCAGTACGGGCCCCGTCTTGTGGCAATATATCCGCCATAATCATCAAGAAGCAATCTGCCCATAAAGCTGAGCTTGACGTCTGATATTTGGACTTCAAAAGGAATCGCAAGGAAGCAAAATATACATTTAGCATGTACTATGATGTGAGTCTTGTTTCCTTCCACCTCCATATTTGCTAGTCTAACAGAAATGTAAATACCGTTGCATTGCTCATTTGTTAGCTTTGATATGTTTATTTCACTTTAAATACCTCCTCCATCAAGAGCCAGGGTCAAAGTCAGAGATCCACTTTGTCTTTGACCTTTGGACCCAAATGACCTTGACCTTTAACCCAGTGACCCTGATCTTTGGTCAGTTGAATTATTCTTAGATTCCGACCAACTTTGCTTCATAATATCATAACAAAATGTTCAGTGAAAAATACAAAACTTGATCTTGAACCTTTGGACCCCGTAACCTTGACCTTAGGTCATTTGACTCGGTGTTAAGTTCTGAACAACTTTGCTTCATAATTACATAAAAATAATGTTCATCAGTAAAAAGATACAATATTTGACCTTGACATTGACCCAGTGACCTTGACCTTTCGTCAGTTGACTCCTTGTTTAATTCTGACCAACATTGCTTCATAGTGTCATTACAAAATGTTCATCAGTGAAGTGATACTAAATTTGACCTTGACCTTTGATCTAGTGACCTTTATGATAAGTCAGTTGAGTCTTTGTGGAATTCCAACCAACTCTGCTTCATAATGTCATAACAAAATGTTCATCAGGAAAAAGATACAAAATTTGACATTGACCTTTGACCCAGTGACCTTGCATGACCTTTGGTCAATTGACTCCTTGTTTAATTCTGAGCAACATTGCTTCAAAGCATCATAACGAAATATTCACCAGTGGAAAGATACAAAATTTAACCTTGACCTTTGATCCAATGACCTTGACCTTTGTCCAGTTGACTCCTTATTTAATTCTGACCAACATTGCTTCATAGTGTCAACAAAATGTTCATCATTGAAAAAATGCAAAAATATACCTTGACCTTTGAACCTAATGACCTTGACCTTTGACCTCGACTTTTTATCTCAGTGTGTCTTTTTGTTTAATTTCGACCAACTTTGCTTCATTATGTCATAAAATGCTCATTAGTGAAAAGCTACGAAATTTGACCTTTGACCTAGACCTCTGACCCGATGACCTTGACCTTTGGACAGTTGACTCCTTGTTTAATTCTGATCAACTTTGCTTCATCGTGTCATAACAAAATGCTCATCACTGAAAAGATACAATATTTGACCTGGACCTTTAAACCTTATGACCTTGACTTTTTGCCTGAATGTGTATTTTTGTGAACTGAACATCTTGACCAAGTTTCATGTAAATCGGTCAATTAATACCAAAGTTATTAGCCAGGAACAAAATTTGTGGACGGACAGACAGAGTGATTACTATAGGGCACCCGTATCTCCGATACGGGGCCCTAATAAGTATTGTTTGGTTTCATTTTGTTTAACGTCCTATTAACAGCTAAGGTCATTTAAGGACGTGCCTCCATGTGTGGAGTGTGTGCTTGCGCGCGCTTGTGTGTGTGCAGGAGCCAGGGTATGTTGGTGAGCTTGTCTCCTTGTGATAGAGCGGATATAATGCCGACTTTCTTCCTGAAATGCCATGCCGAAGGCACCAAGCACAGCATTCCGCCCGGTCATATTATACTGATAACGGGTGAACCAGTTTTTGCCATTCCCCCTTAATGCTGAACGTTAACCAGGGATTTACAACTACCCTTTTAGCCCATCATCATCTGATTGTGGGCTATTCAAATCGCCCTGCGTCCGTGGTGCGTCCGTCCTTAAACAATTCTTGTTATTACTGTTCTCAAGAAGTACCAGAGGGATCTTTCTCAAATTGTATATGTAGGTTCCCCTTGGTCCCTTATTGTGCAGGGCAACTTTTGAGACTGATTGGATAAACAGCATGGCCGACAGGCAGCCATCTTGGATTTTGACACTGAAGGTTTGTTATGGCAATTTCTCAGGAAGTACCAGAGGGATCTTTCTCTAATTTTATATGTAGGTTATCGTTGGTCCTTAGTTGTGCATGTTTTAAAAAATTTGGGACTGTAAGAATAAACAAAATGGCCGACACTCAGCCATCTTGGCCTTTGACAGTGAAGGTTCGTTATAGCTATTTCTTAGGAAGTGCTGGAGAGATTCATTTCAAATTAAAAATGTAGGTTCTCCTTGGTCTGTTGATCGGATTTAGAAGCTGGCCGACAGGCCACCATGTTGGATTGTGATATTACAGGTTTGTTATCACTATTTCTAAGTAGGTACTGGAGGGATGTTTCTCAAACTTTATATGTAGGTTCCCCGTGATTTGTAATTGTGCATGTTTAATTTTAAAAATGATCAAATACACAAAATGGCCGATAGGCCACGATCTTTGATTGTGACAGTAAAGGTGTGTTATCCCTTTTTCTCATGAAGTACTGATGGGATCTTTCCTAAGTTTGTTATGTAGGCTTCCCTACATTTGTAGGTCTGTAGTTGTGCATGTTTAATTTTGAGAATGATCATATAAACAAATTGGCCGACAGGCCACCATCTTGGATTGTGATATTAAAGGTTTGTTATCACTATTTCTCAGTAGGTACAGGCGGGATGTTTTTCAAACTTTACATGTAGGTTCCCAGTGATCTGTTATTATGCATGTTCAATTTTAAGAATGATCAGATAAACAAAATGGACGATAGGCCACCATCTTGGATTGTGACATTAAAGGTTTATCACTTTTTCTCATGAAGTACTGGAGGGATCTTTCCTCAGTTTTTTATGTAAACTTTCCTAGATCTGTAGTTGTGCATGTTCAATTTTGAGAATGATCGGACAAACAAAATGGCCGACAGGCAGCCATCTTGAATTTTGATAGTGAAGGTTTGTTATCACTATTTCTCAGGAAGTACCAGAGGGATCTTTCTCAAATTTTATATGTAGGTTTTCCTTTGTCCTTAGCTGTGCATGCCGTTGGGACTGATGGATAAACATAATGGCCGACACGCAGCCATCTTGGATTTTGACATTGAAGGTTTGTTATGGCTATTTCTCAGGAAGTGCTGGGGAGATTCATCTCAAATTAAATATGTTGGTTCTCCTTGGTCTGTTGTTTTGCATGTTTAATTTCGAGACTGATAGGATTTACAAAATGGCCGACAGGCCACCATCTTGTATTGTGACATTAAAGGTGTGTTATCACTATTTCTCAGTAGGTACTAGAGGGATGTTTCTAAAACTTTATATGTAGGTTCCCCTAGGTCTTTAGTTGTGCATATTTACTTTTGAGACTGATCAGATAAACAAAATGGCAGACAGGCAGTCATCTTGGACTTTGACAGTGAAGGTTTGTTATAGCTATTACTTAGGAAGTACTGGAGAGATCTTTCTTAAAAACAAATATGTAGTTTCCCCTTGGTATGAAGTTATGCATATTTTCTTATGAGGCTTATGGGATAAACAAATCTTTGATTATGACAGTTCCCCTTGATCCCTCGTTGTGCATGTTATATTTTGAGACCGATCATAAAAACAAAATGGCGAAAGGAAGAAAATAAACAGATCTATGATCGATTCTATTTCTTTCACATTAAGTACTGTACTAGTAAATATGTGAAATGAGAAACTCACTTTGAAGGTTGTCTTTTATACATAGCAGTATTAAGTAAAGATCAAAAGTTACCTCAAGGTGCATTAACTGTTAACATGGCTCGATCAAACAGATTAGAGAAAAGAACAGAAAAGATCGAACTGACACAGAACTAGTGAAGATGGTACAATGGAGGGCGCCAAGATCCCTCTGTGATCTCTTGTTTAAGGACTTTGGTATGTCCCGGCGTGTGGACAAAAGCCATTGCCCTCCTCACCTGAGCGAACGCTCAACAGTCAAGCCAAGCCAAGCAATGCGCAAGGAAATAAAAGGTAGTAAGAAAGTAAGAAGTAGAAAGAAAGATTAATATCCCAAATATTGCAATGGGCGCAGCAAATTTATTTTGGTCGCGTTTGTGTCCCCAAATAGAGGACACCAAAGCAAATCCCCACTTATGCAGGGGTTTTTCATGAGTCGCCTCCTACGATACTAGCAGGTGTATTCTATCCTCGATCCCCAACCTGCAGGGGTGTAAATAAGTATTGTACATTGTATATTACCATAATGTATATTTAGAGATTCTATACATCACTGTCTCATATGTCTTAATGATTGATCAAGTAAAACATAGAAAGCTCGGAAAACCTTGCCTATGCATTTCGTTTAGTGTTTCATATGCACTAAAAGAACGGCTTTTATCATGAATTTTATGGCTGTTTAATATATGCAAACCATCTACATTTGTACAACACATGCAACAAAAATATTTGCAAACACTTGAAAAGAAATATTTATTTCTGTCGATAGCAATCTCCATTTTTTACCCACATTATGACTTTTTTGGTCTTAAAAATATAAGATGTCGCTGTCAAGCGGATTACGACTTAATATATTCAAATTAAAGCATGACAGATCTATATCTGTCACGTTGCTTTGAAACATATCAAATAACGAATCTGTTTTGAGATATATGTAAATTGAATTAATGTAAACATACACCTATTCCACGACCTGTCTAATACGCATAATCAATAGTAAATACAATATTTCACCATACATGTAATACAGCATTAATTATCATACAAGATCAACATGAAATGGTTAAGGCCACGATGGCCGAGTTGTTAAGGCGTTTGACTGTCACTAGCCCCATCCACTGGGTTGTGGGTTCGAGGCCTACTTGCCTGACTCGTCCTTAAATGATCATTGTTGTTAATAGGACGTGCAGCAAATAAAACCTAACATGAAATAGTTTATTATTTAATTATCTGTTGTGGCCACATGGAATAAAAGGGATTTACAAGACTTTATTAATGCTGTATCTACATATGGATAAGAATATCCATGAGTTTGACCTTTAGAAGCGTAATAACTGTGGTGCAGTAAATAATGGCCTTGTTTACCTTTGGAATCCACGTAAATAGTTGTTTCCTTATATTAAATTTTTAGGTAAGATAATAGTCACAATACGTAAGAAATTTAGAAATTGGATTAAGAATAATACATCCTTTTATATACCATAGTTTAAATATCCATACAGATAATTCAGAAATAATTATAATAAATTCTTCGCATATATGATATGTAGAATACAAGTGATACGAAATTGATATATCACAGTCTCACTACACAAAAATTATATAGAAATAATATGTACAGTAGGGTTCATCCAAAGCTAACTTATGCATAATACATGCTATAGTCTCATTACACAACGACAAATCGCAACAAGTTTTAATTGTTACGAAGACTGATAACAAGTCCCCCCAACTGCCTCCTCCCTCCCTATCGTCGCAAATGATGCATCATGGCTACCCGAAGACATAGACAGGAAACGATGGCATCACCTTGGCTTATACCAATTAATGTGTATATCAATCAGAGGATACATCGGCCATGTTTGGTGACCGATTGGAAAATGGAACGCGTTACACACATCTACATACATTGTATGCCTCCCAATACTGACGTGAAGTTTCATCAGTATTATGCCAGATATGTATGTGAAAAACACAGGAAACTATTAATTGGAAGAACAATAACAATAGTTATGAGAGGAAAATGAAGAAAGTATGAATGAAAATAAGAAAGAAATAATAAGAAAAAGAAATGCAGCAAAATCCAAGATTACACCAAAATCAATGAAAAGACATTTTATTATATTGACAAGGCGTAGGTTTTAAAATACCATTTTTGAAGACACCAGTTTGGCTATTCAACATATAGATTGGTCAAAGATGAGGATGTTGAATTTATCCATTGTGAACTTTAAAGGCTCGAACGTTGAAATATTTTGGCGATCCGACAGTTCCTTCGATTCGATCAAGACTTGGAAAAACACCATCAGTTTCGGGCAGCAGCCGAAAGCGTTGTACCAATGATGTCAAAAAGCAGAAGAGTTCCATTCGGGCTATCGATTCTCGAATACAGACTCGTTTTCCTTTTTGAAAAAAAAGAGCAAAGAAGCAGTGAATGTTCAAAATACATAGAATACATGTTTATTGAATTGACTAGATATGACATCTATTGTTTTAGATACCGAAAATATAAGTAAATGAGCATAAAAAGGGAAATTTAACATATTAATCTGACATGGTGTATTACATATGGAAAACGTCAAAGCCACCTTTTCGTTTCCAAATAGCATTCCATTACTGTCGATGAATCTCTCAGGATAGAAACGTTCCGGATTCTCAAACTCAATAGGATCGTTTAGGACCGAACCTGTGTTAGGTGCAACGTATGCTCCTTTTGGAATCGTAAATCCGTCAATGACTATATCTTTCGTAACAGTGTGAGGGAGAGAAAAGGGCATAATATTACCGCAACGCAGAACCTCATTAAGGACTGCTTCTGAGTAGGGCAAGTTTGACTTGTCACTGAGACAGGGCAGACGATTCATCCCAACCTCTTTCTGTATCTCTGACCTCATTTTGTCTTGTACATGTGGGTAACAAACTAGAAAGAGGGTTGCCCAATAGAGAGTAGTTGATAACGTTTCAGTCCCTGCTACGAAAATATCCGAGATACAAAGAAGGAGGTTGTCGTCTGTAACGTAAAAAAGAAATGCAATTAAGGACACCGAAAAAGAATTTTCTTCTTAGAAATATGTATGCTCATATTCAACGTATGCTGATATATTGACTCTGGAAATCAATTTAGGAGTGGTACGACTGGTTCGCCCGTTGTCAGTATAACGTGACCGGGTGGGGTGTCCTGCTAGGTGTCTTCGGCAGTATGTTTCAGTGAGGTAGCACTATAAAGTCGGCATCAGTTACGCGCTATCACAAGGAGACGAACACGAACATATCGCAGCCTCCCAAAACACACACGCATACACTACACGCATGCATCTTGCACACAGGGGGAGGGG
>NW_018404828.1:35366-37602 GCF_002113885.1 Mizuhopecten yessoensis | reverse complement strand
CACGCAGGGGGGGGGGGGGGGGGGCGTCCTTAAATGACCTTAGCTGTTGATAGGACGTAAAACAATACTAAACCAAGCTAAACCAAATCAACTTGCGTTTTGTAAACACATACAAACGGAATGCGGAAATGGAAGTATTCCTGGTTCTTTTTGTAACGGAGACCGTTACATACAATGTTAATCCCCTAAACTGCCCATTTTAACCCAAATGATGCATTGGAAAGAATTTACATTGACATAATGCCCTTACATACAAGAACTAAATTGGAGCAAGATAAAAAAAACATTAAGAGGGACCATTGACATCATCTTGGTGTACACTCATAAATGTGTCAATTGTTGGCCGTGTCGGAAAATGAAACACGTTTCACATATTCACATATACCCAACATTGCAATTGCAATTGCGATTCCCTCTCCGTCATTGGATGAAGGAATATGTTGATCAATTTGTTCCTGGAGAAATTTCCATATTGTACACATGTTATCTTTAAATGCTTTCATTTTGAACATATCTCCTGGAACATATTTCAGGAAAGGAAGCATTTCCATTAACCCGATAGTAAGGCTAAATTCACCATTTTGCCTTATTCGCTTTACCAAATCTTTCAGTCTAGTGTCAGCATGATCAAATCTTTTCCCGAACATTATTTCAAAAATGACATTAGCGCTGCTTAAAAGTGCTAACGGTTTCATATCGAATGGACGTCCATTCTGATCTCCAACGGAATCTAGAAAAGAATCGACCTCTACTTTGATTTGTTTTTCAAATGGTCCTTTTTTTGAGCCAATTCTCTTTAGTGTTTTAAATGCATACGTTCTTGTTCGCTTCCAGAAACCGCCGGAACTTGAAATGATGCCTGAAACAGAATAAGTGTAAGTTAACTTGACTCAAAAATACTTCAAATATACTTGAACTAGGTTATAAAATTAAAAAGAATGAGTGTTAATCGGCTACCATGTTCATCAAACTTGAAACTTTCTTTTTCATCTATTAAATCTAACTTATGAGGCTTTGATAACACACCATCAATTCTTGTTTAGCCTTTCTATTTTACACCAAAACGTCCATATTATGTTTGACGAATAGTTATCTATTTATCTGTATCTTATAACAACATGTAAAAAATGCACAAAGTATCCAGTAGCCAAGCACTGTGACCTCAATTATATCGGTCTAAACTAAGATAAAGGTGAAGAAGGTAATGGATGCTGCCCCCTCCCTAAGGCTGGGACATACAAAGTACCCCAGTCTATTCAAACGGTAGCCGTTATTCTATTTTAACGTTCAGCATTTTGGGTAATGCCAACAACTGGTTCACCCACTGTCAGTATGATGAGACCGGGTGCAATACTGTGCTGGGTGTCTTCGGTATGGTATTGCACACATGAAGACACGTCTTTAAAAGACCTTAGCTGTTAACAGGACGTTAAACTAGTAACTACAAAACCGTAATTTAATAATCAAGATCGATAACATTATGGTTTAAAATGAACAAAAGAAAGATTTACATCAAGACCCTTGAAAACGTACAATGAGAATAAGTCCAGGTGTTGCAAAAGGTTAAGCGTCTTATGCTTCACCGACGACACAAGTATTGTACAACTTTAAATCTAGTTAAAGTAAAATTAATGTCACGTCCTCATAGCGACAATTGAGGTAGTGGCATCTAATGCAGTATTTGCTGTTGACAATAGCTTAGAACTGTGTATCATGTATGCTTATTGTAATTCGATTAATTCATGTTACACTTCCAGTATGATTACTGCAATTTTAAGTACTTTATTGACGCTATATATAGAACTTTGTTCCTGGCTGATAACTTTGGTATTTATTGACCGATTTACATGAAACTTGATCAAGATGTTCAGTTCACAAAAATACACACTGAGGTCAAAGGTCAAGGTCATCAGATTCAAAGGTCAAGGTAAAATTTTGCATCTTTTCACTGTAGTCCGGTGGCTTAGCAAAATTTTTGTGACACGCTGGTCCAAAGCACCAAAATTGGTACAAATGCTCCTNCACCAAATGTCACTGGGTCAAAGGTCAAATTTTGTATCTTCACTGATGAACATTTTGTTCTGACATAATGAAGCAAAAGTTGGTCGGAATTAAACAAAGAGTCAATCGACTTAAGGTCAAGGTAAAATTGTGTATCTTTTCACTGATGAACATTTTGTCATGACACTTTGAAGCAATGTTGATTAGAATTAAACAAGAAGTCAACTGATCAAAC
>NW_018404828.1:3772-33811 GCF_002113885.1 Mizuhopecten yessoensis | reverse complement strand
AGACGACCTCACTATACTGGCCAAACGTTGACGCATCTTCTCGTGGAAGTGAATGTACCACTGCTGAGCCATCAAAGACTTTGCAATCAAAGTTAGGTGGAACTTCTGGCTTTGCACAGTTCAAGAGATCCAATAGCTGGGACTTGCAGGTTGGTAATCGCAGTTTGCCGTGGTCGCTCAGGGATGGAGGCCATGGGTGATTTTCATGCATGAAGAACTCATCATTGTCGTCACCACGCACTTGGCAGGAGATGTATAATTTGCTGAAGAGGCTGTAGTCGCTCTTTATGTCTTCCAATTGTTGTTTCATCTTCGATTTATTTCTTGCAGTGGGTTGCTTGAAGATCAGGATATTATTCCTTTTAATCGGCTGGTGGATGGAACGATTTCTATCGACCAAAACATTCGTAACATACTCTTCATACTGCTCTTTTCCAAGGTGCGGAAGGTGCCCACTGTAGCCTGGTCCACACAATCATGACTACAAAGTGACATCAGCTCCTTTGATTCTTCAGTAAAGGGATTTCCCATTGTCGTAATTGTAGCACATAGCTTGTTGACCTGTTTCTTGAATTTCTGCTGTGTAGAAAATCCCTCCTCATGGCTTTTGAAATCCTCCGGATCATCTCCAGATTACTGCTTCTCAAACTCTGTCAGTAGTCGAGCCTGTTCAGGACCACCAACCATCCATCGCTTCAATGCCTTTGGATTCTCTGTCAATCCGATAGCTCCACCGGAATCTTTTATGTTTGCATTGTTTTGTTCATGTGCTTGGTCTAATGGCATAGCACAAAACCTCCTTTGTCCCTTAGGGAAGACCCAAAAGCGCTTTAGCTGCTCCTCAATGCCCTCAGGAATGGTCTTCATGTCTCGCAAATGCACAGGGACCCAGCGAGCGTAGTTCTGGCGGTCAAAGACAAAGAACCATGGTGTGAGTGTCTCAAGTACATCAATGTAGAGGGCGAAGTTTTTTTCACGGTGTGCACGAACGAAGATGAGGACCAGCATTTCCAACTTAAGTACAAGGTCCCAAAATGCGAAGGTCGGACTCTTTGTGCTCATATTGCTTTTCCATGCAGTGAAGGCTTCGTCCTCTTGCTGATTGTCAGACTCATCGTCTTGCATCGTCTGCCGGGCATCATGCTGCAGCTTTGCAAGAGTCAGTGCCGTCACCTGATGCGCGTGCCTTGTCCGGGTTAAGTGCGCTACACGGAGGAAAGAGTCTGCTGTACCTGCCGAGGCAACTTCTGCTTCGGTCAGAGCTGTTGTCCAACCACTGTTTTCCAACAGGTCGCCAAGCACATTCCACAAAGCCATTTCAAGGTGAAGGCCTCCAAACATGATCACGTATGACGTTTCACCATATGTTTCTGGCCAAGTCCACTGCACATACTTGCAAAGAGTGAACAGCGGTTGATCAGCAGCTAATACTGGTATTTGTCCTGGATTCAATCTTTCCGTTTCCCGTTTTACAATTGTCATTCCATGTTTGATCATTGAAATTGTAGCAGCTTTCTCGAAAAAGAGTGGCAGCAGGGCACTTATACCACTTGGATCAGTGGGGTTTGGCTGATCAGATGCATGATAAGCGGCCCATGCAATGTGTTCACTCCTGCCAAGAGTATCTTTAGACAGTAGTTCAATGCTCTGTTGTAGCCATTTGATCTCTTGTCTCCTAGCTATTTCAAGGTAGCTTACGGTATCGGGTATGGCTATCCCTGGTACTTTGATATCTCGAACATTGCATACCATGTCAGGGACAATGCTGTAACTGTCGGGTAGTGGTGGCGTTACTGTATTCTCAGGTGGAATTCTGATAGGGGGTCTGCTTTCTCCGGGATTATCAGCCGTGGGAAACTGAAGGAGGCTCAGGCCTGTTCCATGGAATGATCCCTCCGCCGTTGTAGAAGACAAGTTATGGTCAATGTTGTCAATTACACCCACGGTAAAGATACCTTCACGTAGCTGAGCAGGACACACTGAATTCTCCTGCTCAAATCGTTGACACAGAGCTGCAGTGAACCAGTCTAATATTTCCAAGAGACGTTCATAACTGATACTGAGACCTAGTTCATACAAGTGTGTCATCATCTTTTTGCTGCGGGTGTGAGTATGTATATATAGCCCCATGTACATTGGAAAAGGTGGCTCGCGAACCTTTGTGTGTCTTGTCATGGCACGTTCAGGAGCCCGTTGCTTCGAGTTGAAGAGTACTAACTGGCAAATAGTAAGGCAAGCTTGATTTATTCACTGTTTTTTCGATGCCAAGAACAGCAAGTCCCTCTTGATACAACGCATGCAGCTTAGTAAGCTTGAACATGAATGTTCCTTCATCAATATTGTCCTCTATGAACGAAATTAGCTCTGCAAATACACGAGACTGAACTATTTTCTCGTCATTGCTGCATTGAGTCTCTCCGTGCTCTTTGCGCATCACACTTCTATAGCGACTCTTAAAGCGGCTTAAGCAGTTATAGTGGTACTGAGCTTCAATAGCTATCAAGTCACCACCAGCTATTCGGGCTAACACGTCGTTGTCCTCCAGCGTTATGGCCATACGTCTCACATTCTTGTCAAGTTCCAATGTACTGCACCTATGAAGCGTGCCAGCACCTTTTCCACAAAAGATACAGTCTTTGTTGAAGCCTTCTTGTGATGTCCGTTTCGTCTTCCTCTTTCCACATTCGCCACCGTCAGTTTTTCGTTTTTTGGTTTGTCGTGCTTGCGTTCTTGCAAGTTTCGAAGGGGCAAATTTGAGGTGGCATGCCCTGTGCCATTTGGCATGGTTTGTGTATAGGTTATCTGAAGTGACATCTTCGTGACACACCAAGCTAGCTGGAAGTGCACCCAGTGATCGGAATCCTTGTACATTTTGCACAAAACTCTCATATGCAGACAGTTCTTTCCCAGCAGCAGGGCTCGTCAGATCTCCACCATCTTCTCCGCAAATGATGCAATTTTCCCAGTTCATTCCGTCGTTTTACACCTCTATTGTCTATCTGAAAATCGACACAATATATAACATGTAGGTCGTTTATCAGTCAACAGTAACATATTATTTATAATCTGTGTAATGTCAACCCAAAGTCAGATATTTGCTTTAACCTTTATTGTGTGGAGACATAATAGCTCTCGGAAGAGGTAAAAAACTGAAATGAACAAAAAAATGACAATCTTACTACAAAGTAACATGAAACATTATTTAAGATGCAAAACATATTATGCTTATAGTGGTACAAATGGCATTCCATACTTTTAACTTTTGAACGTAGCTCTGTGCAATTTTACTGTAAAACATAGTTATACATACCGAAAACTCTATAGGTATTCATTTTGTGACTAATTGTACTCTTTTACAATGTAAAAACTGTTTATCATTATGTAAAATAGCTTTGTTACATATCATCCAACACTACGTCTACGGTAAAAATACAACGAGCCTGCCTGTTTACATTTGTTCTGTGGTTTCTACATGTTTGTGCTTATAAAGAAAGTAATACACAATTTAGACTATACTACACAATCAGTTAAAATATACTTACTCTGTGGGGGATCAAAGTTTGCCTTGAAATTTGTTTGAGCTATGTTTACAAGCCACATGGCGTCCGAAAAATCTTCAAATACAGAAGAGCTAAAACAAGGGAAATAATTTACTTTCACTTCTACTTTCACCCTATAAAACTGACCAAAGAGAGACAACTCTAACTAACCATGGTTCCACTACAATCTGTCCCTAGCATTGGTTTAATCTCAATATCAATTTTTTGTTCATCATTAGCACACTTTATTGTACAGTTTGAGATTCAAATAGTGGAAAGAAGCACAGATCACATCTCTCTACATCTTTTATGTTGAAATGTGATTTTATATAATATGCCAACAATAACATCAATTTTGGAATATGGCAAAATATGGCCACATATAACATTGGTTAACACAATAGTAATATAATCAGGTTGCTTGACCTGCACCTATATAGTGATCATAGACATGAGTTGCACTTCTCTAGCTCCTTTTGTTTCAAAGTTATTAAACAAAATAGGAAATCTAGAAAGATGCTCGCGGAAAATAAAGTGATTTATACGAAAATTGGGCACCCTCGAAAAATAGTGTCGAAAGGGGAAAATTAGAGCCGGACGTTGGGTAAAAATGACATGTATTTAGTGGTAAAGTTAGACTTGTATATGTGGACTTGTATATGTGTAGATACATAGTGAAACCTCGTAATCATACTATACAGTATACCATGAATCATATTTGGCTATGACTCCGTACAATTTCAGTTCTATTTCAGGGAAATGGGGAGCCTCTTACAAGAAGTTATTAACGTGCGAATGTCGGAACATTCAAATGGCGGTATGAGCTGATATACACGCATAATGATGACGTCATCTTAAATAAATCCATGCGACATACACACAAACACACGAACAGGGTCGTTCCAAGAGATGCTACGAGCATCTAAAAACGGTTGATTTCTGATATTCGAGAGGACATCTATTTTGGAATATGAGCAAATACGTCCAAAAATGACATCAGCTACAATTAAAGTACTATCATCACATTCGTTGACCCTGAAATAGTGGGTATAGACACTGGTTTTGACTAAGTATATGCTTTAGTTTCCAAGTTATAGTAAATAAGGTTATTTTTGATAATGGTGGTGGTGGCCATCTTGAAAAATCCTAAACCGGAAGTCGTAGGTCGGGCACATACCTGCAGAATGATTTTGTATTACCTAAGGAGCATTTGTACCAATTTTGGTGCTTTGGACCAGCGTGTATCGAAATCGTCAAAATTTGGGGCTAAGCCACTGGACTACTGATGAATATTTTATTATGACATGATGAAGCAAAGTTGATCAGAATTAAACAAGGAGTCAACTGACCAAAGGTCATCGGGTCATAAGTCCCTGGGTCAAAGGTCAAGGTCAAATTTTGTAGCTTTTCACTAATGAGCATTTAATGACATGAAGCAAAGTTGGTCGGAATTAAACAAAGAGACACACTGAGGTCAAAGGAAAGGTCAAAGATCAAGGTCAATTTTTGCATCTTTTTACTGATGAACATTTCGTTATGACACTTTGAAGCAATGTTGGTTAGAATTAAACAAGAAATCAACTGACCAAACGTCAAGGTCATTGGGTCAAAGGTAAAGTTACATTTTGTATCTTTTCACTGGTGAACATTTCGTTATGACACTTTGAAGCAATGTTGGTCGAAATTAAACAAGGAGTCAGTTGACCAACTAAATTTGGGACCTTATCTCTTCTCTCCTTTCTGAATAACGTTCTTCCTAAAATCTCCCTTGAAAATGCCTCACTTTTGGCCATTTGTTGAGGGTTCGCCCCTGTGAGGAAGGCTTTGGGCTCTGTCCCCTGGCCGAGACATACCAAAGTCTTTAAAAATTGTAGTTTCTTCTCCTGCTTAACGCTCAGCAAATTAGGAGTGGGACGACTGGTTCGCCCGTTGTCAGTATATTGTGACCGGGTGGGACGTCCTGCTGGGTGTCTTCGGCAGTATGTTTCAGTGAGGTAGCACTGTAAAGTCGGCATCAGTTCCGCGCTATCCCAAGGAGACAAACACGAATATATCCCAGCCTCCCAAAATACACACACATACACTACACGCATGCATCTTGCAAACAGGGGAGGCCGTCCTTAAATTACCTTGACTGTTAATAGGACGTTAAACAAGATCAAACCAAACCAAATGACGAAAGGTCGATGTCAAAGTTTGTATCTTTTCACTGGTGAACATTTCGTTATGACACTTTGAAGCAATGTTGGTCAGCTATAACAAGGAGATAAGTGACCAAAAGTCATGGTCACTGGGTCAAAGGTCCAGGTCGAATTTTGTTTATTTTTACTGATGAACATTTTTTATGTTATTATGAAGCAAAGTTTTTACATGGAGTCAACCGACCAAAGGTCCAGGTTATGAGGTCCAAAGGTTCAAAGTCAAGGTCAAGTTTTGTATTTTTCACTGATGAACATTTTATTATGATATTATGAAGCAAAGTTGGTCGGAATTAAAGAAAAGGTCAACTGACCAAATATCAGGGTCACTGGGTTGAAGGTCAGTTTTATTTGGGTCAAAAGGTCAAAGACAAATTGGATCTCTTGACTTTGACTCTGGCTCTTGATGTGAGAGGTATTTAAGGTGAAATAAAACAAATCAAAGCTAACAAATGAGTATTTCGCCGGCATTTACATTTCTGTTAGCCCAGCAAATATGGAGGTGGAAGGGAACAATACTCGGATCATAGTACATGTAAAATGTATATTTTGCTTCCTTGCGATTCTTTTTGACGTCCAAATGTCAAACGTCAAGCTCAGCTTCTTGATGATTATGGGGGATATATTGCCACAAGTCGGGGCCCTTACTGACCTGTCGGTGTTTTAGTTATTTTAGTACATCCTATTACAATGCATACTGTGAAATCACTTATTTTCTTGGGGTTTTCATTTTTGTCATTACGGGTTTGACATGAAGCTTTTTTTCGTTTGAATGAGTGGTTGATATCAACAAAATCATGTACCCACAAAATTGTGTTTTTTGGTGTAACACCGAAATATGGACCCGTGCAAATATATGTTTTAACAGTATAAGATCACTCTAAATTAAGCAGTTTACGGATTTGTGAAACCTTTAGATATGATGATTATCTTTCCAAACAACAACATATTGTATTTATTATGCATGTATGTTTATAGGAGAATTATTTTAACATTTCTTTTAACACATTTCAACGTATTTCAACATATGTAAATTCTAATACAATTTAAGTTATATATAATTGCTAAAACATCAAACAGCGAACCATTTATCACTCTCAATTTTAAGATAGTATGATAAGCTGTTGTTCAATACCTGTAGTCATCACGCATACTATCATATACAGCCATCACACTGCGTAGGTTTTTCTGTATTATGTGTGTCGACACAGTAAGAGATATGACGATTGATCCTACATTAACAGTTTTATTTACTAAATACACTCTTCGCTCTCCTATAAAGCAACATAAAAATCTGACTTTTACACGCCTACCTGTTTCACACTTGATACTTTCAAGTTTAACGATTGAAGACTATCCTATAACAGGTTTAAGAATTACATACTTGATTGTTATTTGCCTAACTATTGCACACCTGACAATTATTTGCCTAACTATTCCGTAATTGACTAACTAAATGCCTAACTATTGAACCCTTACTATTGGTTTTACTGTTGAACGTTCTCCCAGGTGAGGAAAGCAATGGGCTCTGTTCAAAGATCTTGAAAATTAAAGTTATTTCCCTGCATGACGTTAAGCATTTAGAGTAATACAACAATTGATTCGCCCGTTGTCAGTATAATCTGACTGGGCGGAATGCTGTGCTGCGTGCCTTTTTCATGGTATTTCAATGAGAAAACACTATAAAGTCTACATAGTTTGCGCTTTCAAAAGGGTCAAGTACACAAACATACCCTGTTTCCTGCACACAGACATGTACATGCATGCATGCACAATACACCCCCATAAATTAGCCTAGCAGTTGATAGAACGTTAAACACTGCAAACCCAAACCCTGACTATTACATTCATACTTTTGGAACACATCTACATTTATTGATTTGAAATAAGGGAAAACCCATTTTATATTGCTACATGTTTGTAGATACTCTCTGTACAGGGAACAAGCATGTATGTTAGTATGCATGACTTTTGCCTAGGACAATACAGGTTGCCTAGGCAATATTTTTGCCTAGATCTCGGACTCTAATGTCCCGGACTCTGGGGTATTGAAAAAAATGACTCATTTTCTCTAACACCGTCATAAATTTATAATGAAGATGATCAAGCTCAGGTAAAACCTTTAAATTATTCATCCTTATTTGAAAACATTTTTAGGTAGTGTTCGATTTTTACTTGATCCCACTTATTGTGTGACATTGATGATGTTTCGTTTCGTACGTTCCCTTAAATTGTCCTTTTTGCTAAAACAACTCTCTTGCAAATATCATACACTCCATTTGCTGTACATGTCTCGATATGCATCTGCGTTAGTTAAGCGTTTATTGTGTAACATACTTGATGCTTACTAGATTATAAACTAGTATCATACTTTACACAAATAGCTTAGAACCTCGTTTCCTATCAAAAAGATATATATATATATATATATGCTAAATATTACTGAAATCTATTTCCAACTGTATATTTCAGTTCACTACCATTAGATCTATGGATTGCATACGTACCTTTGCGTTTGAAAACGTCACTAAACATGTACATATCTGGTCTGTCTGAGAAGTGACCTGCATGCTTTATGAAGACATCACGAAGTGCCTGGTAACCACTAACGACAACAAAAAGCTTCAATCCCATCTTCATGCTGTAGATCGGACCATACTTCCTATAAAGTTTGTTGTAGAGACGTGATGGAACGACATTTCTCAGCATTAGTAGACAACCGATCACAGGGTATCCAGTCGGTCCGGGAGGGAGGGTCACGTATTGTATATATAACCTTTTAACTGTAAACAACAGGATCAGAGCGATGCAAAGCTGAGCAATCAAGTTGTCAAACAGCAAAGACGAACCCATCTCTGTATACTAAATGGAATGTGAAGTTATGTGTTCCTCTCAAGTAAATATCAAATTTCATGATGACTGCACCCGATAAAACAAATTCTGTAAACCGGTTTTAAGTACACAATAAATTAAAGGGGTAGAATTTTCTATATATGATTTCGTGGTGTAGTTTTTGCTGTTCTCTGATCCGGCGTGTTGATAAATGTCAAATGTTAATGTAAATGTTTGCTCTTACGTAACAATCTTAGTGGTTTATCATGACAATTTTCTGTAATTGGAATTCTTGAACATTTATATCAGTTTAATCTCCCCACTGCTACTCTATGATTTATGTTTTATACAGAGGACAGCGTTTTCACTGGAGTGCAGTAAAGGAACAGAAATATAGATCATTTTATGCATCGGTTAATCCCGGAAACGGGGTTTGCTTTTGAAGGCATCTCTTCTCAATAAACTATTTAAAGTATTAAAAAGGTTTATATCAGATTGGAAAATCAAACCACCTCACAATCATTGCAATTAAACGGTAATAAAATCCCATTACAACACATTAGTCTACAAATAACAGCAACAAACCTCGAATCATAACATTAGAGTAAGTTACTGTATGGCGCAAGGTAACAAACACAAACAATAACATAGGTATAAGTGATAAATCAAAAGCCGTCAAAATACTAATACAGTTATATTGAAACAAGAACCACTAACAACAAGCAGTAAGAGTTGTAACATATACTATTGTAATTTTGAAACAAAAATTACATATCCATTGTAATATCATAACAATATTACCATAATACATTGTAATATAAAAACAATAATAACATAATACGTTGTAATATTAAAACAATAGTAACATAAAACATTATTATGTTACAGCAATACTAGCATAAAACATTGTGATTTTGAAATAATAATACATTTTAATATTAATTTATACACAACAAAACAAAAGTAATTATAGTTCAAGAAAATGTATTAAAGGTTCGAAACTAGTGACTTGTTCAGTTATAAAAAAATAAGATTATTATTTTGGCATTCTTGGGGGCTGCTCATAAGTAATTTAAACTACTCAACATAATATGACCTAAAACAAACAAAGTACTTTACATACAAAATACATATTAATACTAACTCATCGAGCGATCTCGACACGAGGCATGCGACTCTGCTGTGTAAGACAGAAAAAGACATGTGGCCTAGCGAGCGATCCCACTAGGCGTGTGAATATCAGCAAGCGTGAATGTAAGTACATGGCTCAGGAGGTAACCCCACTCGCAGGTATTTAAGGCAATACATGGCTTACGGGAGGCTACGTCTGCAGGTACAAAGACTCACTCTTGTACAGACAAAAGAGTTGTAGTAGTCCACCAGATACAGTAGCCATTTGAGCGATCTCAAATGCATAAAAGGGAGTGTAAAAAATGTGTACGTGACTTGAGAAGTGTCCCGCTAGCAGGTATGGAAACGTGACTAACAGGGGGACTATATCTGTAGGTACAAAGATACAGACTCACTTCAGACAATAAATCTATAATGTAGACTATAAAGAAAACATTGAGAAGTCCTTATGTTGGTATTAGATATAAAAAAATAAAACAAAAGACAGAGAAAGCGTCTCTAGGCCTTTCTCGGGTTGATTCCCCGTTCATCAGGAGACTGTTTATTTTGAAAACAGGCATTGTGAGGTCATAGTTGTTTACACAAGAAAGTATGACGTCATCAATAATGCAAAGTCATTATGACGTCACAGAAGGCATACACATAAATCCATGAGGTCAACAACAATACAAGCTTAGTTGTGACGTCACAATACTTAGACAAATGCATAAATATATGATCTTACCAACAATAAAAAATACGGGAGATACAAATTGTTTCCTTTACGGCAACAATAAAATATGAACAATAATATTTAAAGCACAGCAGTTGCTTAAATCATGACACGTTGAATTTAATGTGAACTATTCAGACTGGGTTTCAACAGTTTCATTAACTCCGACTCCTTAACTTCCCTCTTTATCACAAGAGATGAATGCATTTGGTAAGTCGAAGAATGTTATATATGCTATAGTTTGTGTTAAATGTTTGGAATTTTATATTGGCCAAACAGGGCTTGAACTACGTCAAAGAATGACTCTTCACAAGCAACAAACAATTCATGATGACCTTAGATTTTTACAAGTGAACAAACATATTCATAACTGTGCTAACAATAACATCAAAGTGTTACCTATTTACCAAAAGCATTCATCTGATGTGACCAAAAATCAATGTTCATGGCATCATGACCTCGTGGGCTGGTAGGCACGGGGTAGGCTGATAATGGGCATAAGGGGCCAGCGTTCGAAATCTGTCCATCTGCTCACGAGAAATAGAGTTGGCCACAATATTTATTTTGCCCTCAATATGTATAGCATGAATAACAATTGTGTGTAGCCATGGAGAGTTAGACGTCTCATAAGTGTCATAATACTTTGAACCTTAGATCTACCTTGAATTATAATGTCAACAATAGCAAGGTTGTCACAGTGAAATAAGATTCTTTTTCACGACTACAAATGACCCCATAAAACAACAAGCCATCACTATGGGACAAAGTTCAAATAAGGCCATAGAAGTATCCTCTTCAAGTTGTGAAGGGGGAAAAGATCCTTGAAACCAACTGCGACCAAGAATGCCTACAAAAGCACTTAGGGTAGCATCTGTATACAAATGCAAGTCAGTAGCCAAGGTAACGTTGTCATCCAGAAAGAAAGGAATTCCATTCCATGAGCTGAGGAAGATAGACCACATGGCGGGTTGATAGGTAGCTTTTAAGAGGAATTTGTGTGAAAGGACTTATTAGAATCCTTTGTCAACTTCTTTTTGAATCAAAGAAGACACACAGTTTTTATTCTTTAAAGCAGACTTCAAATTCTTACACCAAAATTAGGCTTCTGGAATGAGCTGAAAACCTGTGTCATCATATAACCAAAGTTAGGCCGTGCAGCAAATCCTCTACAAATTCCCTTTCCTGCAGTTCCTGCCTTAAAACGTCAACATTAATAGGTGTAGACGCTATTAACGCTATCTCTTCTTGTTCGGATTGGAACTGTTACAATATGCTGAATTGCAGCCCCTTTCACCATTAAAGTTGGTGCACAGCTCCTTACCATCATGGAATACACGAAAGCGACAGTAAGTATCTGTAGATGATTCTGTCTTATTACGATTACCTCTCTGACCTGGAGGACTCTGTTTGACTGTGTCTGTTAATGTTGCCATAGTTACGGGGGAACATGGGCAGAAACAAGATTGATGTAAGGTACTGCTGCAGTACTGACAAACATTTGGTGTTTTATTTGTGAAAATCTGACTGTTTAAAACAACACAAAGTACTTTACATACAAATTGCATATAAATACTAACTCATCGAGCGATATCGACACGCGGCAGGCGACACTGCTATGTAAGACAGAAAAAGAAATGTAGCCTAGCGAGCGATCCCACCAGGCGTGTGAATACATAAGTAAGCGTGAATGTAAGTACATGTACAAAGCTCAGGAGGTATCCCCACTCGCACGTATTAAGGCAATACGTGACTAACAGGGGGCTACGTCTGCAGGTACAAAGACTCACTCTTGTACAGACAAAAAAAGGTGGAGTAATCCACCAGATACAGTAGCCATTTTAGCGGTCTCAAATGCATTATACACAATTCGAATCACAAAGGAAAAGTGAGTGTAAAGAATGTGTACTTGACTCGGGAGATGCCCCCCTAGCAGGTATGGAAACGTGAATAACAGAGGGACTACATCTGCAGGTACAAAGATACAGACTCACTTCAGACATAAATCTATAATATAGACTATATTTATACACAATATACATTGATGACAAAATATGAAACCGCTCGTACGCTGAAATTAACCCCGGGACTCTGACCGCCAGTCATATCTGTACATGTTTGTAATCAATTATTGTTATTTGTTAGCGCATTTACTTGTTTTTGTTTGTTTGTTTGATTTTGTTTAACGTCCTATTAACAGCTAAGGTCATTTAAGGACGGCCTCCCCTGTGTGCAAGATGCATGCGTGTAGTGTATGCGTGTGTATTTTGGGAGGCTGCGATATGTTCGTGTTTATCTCCTTGTGATAGCGCGGAACTGATGCCGACTTTATAGTGCTACCTCACTGAAACATACTGCCGAAGACACCCAGCAGGACGCCTCACCCGGTCACATTATACTGACAACGGGCGAACCAGTCGTCCCACTCCTAATTTGCTGAGCGTTAAGCAGGAGTAGAAACTACCATTGTTAAAGACTTTGGTATGTCTCGGCCAGGGGACAGAACCCAAAGCCTTCCTCACAGGGGCGAACGCTCAACAAATGGCCAAAAGTGAGGCATTGTCAAGGGAGACATTAGGAAGAAGAAAGTTATTTAGAAAGGAGAGAAGAGATAAGGTCCCAAATTTAGTCGCCTCTTACGATCATGCAATTGGGGGCAGCAGGTACAATTCTTACGCCCTACCTGCAGGGACAGCATTTACTTAGAACATTTTCATCTCTAAATGACAAGCATTTACTTGTCATTTAGAGATGAAAATGTTCTTCTGCATATAAGCAATCTCTAAATGCCTGTAGAAAGCTCGTATCATGGGCGCCGCCATCTTTATTGTCACTTCCGCTTCGCTGTGCATCTTGGGATCGCGCACCTTCAAGCGTGGGGCCCGCAACGGGGGAAATCCTATCGTTGGCACGCAGCAAACGAACGAGAACAAATCGTCGAGCGTTACCTTGAGCGTGAATTCCTAGTTCCTCACAAGCTTCTTTTAGCCGGGAAAGCATCCAGTTTTTAATTAATTCGGGGTTGTATCGAGTAGGCCTAGTCGTTCGGCGTTTGGGTTCCATATCTCAACAGCGAGAATAAATAATCAACACTTCGAGAACGCTACAATATCCTGTGAAACTCGCGGCAAAAACCGATGCAGAAAACAAATAAATAGTCATCATTCGTCATCAACGTACATAAAGCAGAATCTGACGTGCTCAGAATGTGATGACAGAAAACTTTCAGGTTCAAAACAAAAATGGCGGGCGCACCGATGAGTGGGTTATGGCAATATAACGGATATCTTCTAAAAATGCTGTGGGAATTGAGCTCCGTAACGTGTAATATATGGTCAATATCAGGACAATATATCTTGTTCCTAAATTGCGTCACATTCATTGACATCAGTACACAAAAAACAGATGTAAGGAACACTGTCCGTAAGTCGAGCTTACTTCACCGTTAAAATATGGGCTTGAGAGATGATATAGTAAGAAACTGGTTCACCGATACTAGCCTGTTTCCCATGGCGAGACCGGGCCTAGTCAAAGAGAACCAAAAACGTGAATCATTATCAAATCACGTTCTTTTAACCGTTTAATTACAGTGTACATTGAAAGCTAATGCGCGAACGATTTAAAAGAAAAAGTGCATCCTCATTTTCCGAAAACCTGTCATTTCGGTGAGAAAGTTACAAAAACTGCATTGCATTAAACCACAATTTTTTGTCTAGCGAAGAACAATATACGCATAATTAAAATTGCCTTTCTGCTTTTATAGATCTTTAAAGATGCCTGCATGCCATTTCGTGAAAAAGGATTTCTCTAATCTTCGCAAAATATGAAATTATTCGTAGTAGTGGCAGTGGCAAAAACCTGACACAGTTAGGTGCATATTCGACTTCAATGCATGTGTCATATATATATAGAACAGGTTATTGGGAAGCACTACTGTAAAACTTGTTACAGTAGTAGCTATACCACCCATCGACATTTTCAAATGTTGTCTTTTAATTCTCGTTCACAAACTCTAACATGTCTGACTATAAATTGTCCTCTGGTTTGTTTAGAACGGAGGGTGACAATGCCATCTCTAACAGAAGGCCGTCACCAAGGGAACTTGGCCGTTTGTCTCGTCTGGTCGATGCATCCAGCTGTGAGTGCCTTTTTGTTGAGCTTGGTCTTCCTTACCCAGAGATCCAGACCACCAAATGGGAGTCACAAAGCTTGGCGGGAATCACACTGATTACAAAGATGTTTCTCAAATGGACAAACACTTACCCGAATCAGACGTTCCAGGACATCCAGCGAGCTATGATGGCGGTTAACTTGGCAGCTGATAGTGTCTGCGAAGTGTTAGAAACTGAAGAGGAATCACATGATCAAGGTTAGAGAAAGAAATACCCATGTACCTTATTATAAACACGATATATGTAAACATAAACTACGTGTTGTGATACAGCATATGTATGTTTCTATGGTATTTAAGGAATGTTTTCTAATTTGGTCAGGCCTTTCAGTTAGTCCACTTGAGTGGGTGCAAAAATAAATTTTCTGTGAACGCTTGGCATTGATTCCATGCTGAAGTCTAATCAGCTTTTACAGATTTCATTTTTGAAATACATACACATTGAACGGTTCAATAAAGGGAACAGTCTGAAAATTGAAGAAGCCTTGGTTTACTCTGTCCACATTTGTGAAAGTTTGCTTATAAATTGAAAACTGTTCATGAGGAAATATAGGAGGAAATGGCTGTACAATTTCGCTGTTTCCAATTCGTTTTAAAATAAAATACCGTGCAGGTGTACAATGTATCTTTGTAGTATTCCCTTTAATTGATTTATGAATAATTTACCAGGTTATATGACATAAAGAAAAATTGTCTGTTTTGCAGATATGGTCCCAAGCGATGTCTGTAATAGAACCCCGACTAATGCTGAGATAAAGAAAATCGTCACCAATGTTGGCAGCACGTTCTTCAACCTGTGCATTGAGCTCGGATTGCCACCTCCAATAATAGAGCAGCATGAACTTGGCCATCCTGTCACATTCCAGGCAAGAATGAGTGCTCTCCTCTGGTATTGGATAGATACATTCAAGTCGGAGGCAACCATTGGCAGGTTGTTAACCGCGATGAAGGTTTGTCGGATGGACTGGCATACAACAGCGAAGATTTGGTCACCATGATTAGGAAGAAAAGTATGAACGTGTGAAAAATATTCATGTCACTCTGGACATTCACACACATTACTTCTCACATATACATATATAAGATAGATATATGTTTTAACAGGTTCACTGACACTTTCAGCCGAACCTTATAACACAATGTTAGTGGAACAAGATGTTTTTTCTCATAGAAATGTTACTTACAACAAAGTACTAACATTTAACAGTTCAGACAACACAACAGAACGAAACAAAGTTGTGTTTTGTATATGCGTGTGATTTACCCAATTTTCATGGTGACTTTTTTACAATTTAAAATGAATCTCCGATGAGGATTTTATTATTCCAGATATCTTTATATATAGCTTTTCATACTTTTATTCGCAATTCTCTTCCTTGCTGGTGATTCGGAAGGAAAAGCATTATTTAAAAAGCCCGAAACTGAAAATATCCTTTTATCAGGACTACAGCTAATAAGAATGGTTCATATGGTGAAGTTGTTATACCATCATGTGAAAATAACGAAATTGAATTATCAACGAAACATAGGCTGTCTGATTTTGTTATTTACTTTGCTATTGAGCCTCTATGCACCAATCGGTGAGAGATAGTTTTAACTATTTATTGATTTGATTTTCAATTTTTATGTACATGTAGATGTCAAAAATTGTGTGATTTTGCAACTGTGTATTTTTATTATGAGTTTTGAATATTACGTCACATGCTTAGAACATATTACTTGTGAAATCTTCCATTTTATATACAGCAGATGTGAATTGTTATTTTCATTTCAACATATTTTATTGACATAAAAGAATGTTACACTGTCAAAAGGATTGGACAACAGGCTTATAGCCTATATAAGTCCTCTCCATTGATGGTAGTTATATGGACATAATGGATTGAATTTATAATAATAAGATTTTGCTTACTGTCAAAAATTAACATTTGTAAATCTAATTAGATATTTACATAATTAAGAGGTTATTATATAAAATATGGTGTGTGTGGGGGAAGGGGGATAACTCCCATAGAATAGTGTATTAATTAGATTTGGTCTGCAATATACAATGTAGGTAAAATATATATATATATTGGTTATAGACCGCATATACATGCAGTATACAAGCTTTAATATCAGATTGAAGACCGCACAGTCCTTGTGTTACGTTTAGGTCTTCAACTGAACACTGTACAGGATCCATAGTAAATATTATTGCGGTATAATTCAGAGTAATGCATGAATTGTTATATTGTCTTACAATCAAAGTTACACTTGATTGCCGTATGAATATCTAGATATAGTGTTGTACACTGTTATTTAGTCATTTGAAGCTCTTTACACAGTGTTATGCCAATGTACATTTCAAAAACCTAGATTTTGTTATGATATAATTCTTAGAACTGACATAGTATACGATCCCTTTAAAAGGGATTTATCAAACGGTAAATCAGAAAAGTAGATTTTGACGTTTTCAGACCTATAGTCAAATTATAATCAGTATGTAGTCCAAAGCGGCCAAACCTACAGTTATTTTTTTTCTCTTTCTGAGTAATATAGAACATATGCCTATTTTTGTTGCAATATTGTTGTCAATATTCTGATTATCTTGTTGCACAAATAATTCAGTAGATAATTCTTAAAATGACGCTATCTCTATGAAACTTTTTTTGATACAGTTTCTGTGCAATCAATCTATGATTATTTACATTCAATTAATCTCTATAAGATAAGATATATTTTATAAACAATTCGTTTACTTTTGATATATTTTGACATACTTACAGATCTTAACCTTTTGTTTCTTGATTTTATGTATTCAGTTTTTTGTGATTAACTTTTTTTACACTGCTGTTTGGCCCTAAATGACTCTAATTGCCGATGGGCTGTAAATCAATACAAAATACAAAAACTTTTACAGTGAGACTAAATGCACGCTTAGTATCTAAGATAAGAGCAAATGTTGTAATATCTCCCCGTAGAACTTTCTTTTCACAAGTAATTTCAATACGAAAAAAATAATTATTCCCGTGCTTAACTCGCATTATGATGAGCTGAAAAACGTACAGCAGGTCACTGCTAAATGCTCTTGGTCATGTTTTTGGTGTATCGCATTTTCTTTTAAACCACAAAATTTATCCAACGCGAAGCAATCCTGACGCAAAATTATCCCCGTTCAAAGCATAAGATAATCTTTGCCTCTGGTTTTGCATCGGAGATTTATATACAGATATCATTCTACGTTAAATGGCGTTTCAGATCAAATTGTTAGCTTGTTTATCAATTCACAATGTTGACTTATCTAAAAGTGTTCAAAAAATAAATAAAAAAAAACAAATAATAAGATATATGGCCTTCACATTTTCATTGTAACTAATGGAATGATAATTCATTTTTTTAGGTTTTTTTGACATGTATTAGATTTTTAGAATGTAGTGATTATTTTATTCTTCCACCATTGTACAACTCTAGTACCAAATGAAGAGGTTACTGTAAACTTCATCCAATCTTCATAGGTCGCACAATTCGGCTTGGCTATAGCTAGGACATGAAAAAAACTTTTTTGTTTTTTGTATCTCATGTACGGACAATTTTTGTTCCCGGTGTCTTTTGTCATCTGTATATAACCATATCTTATATGGTCATTATAGTGTGTAAAATGATAAATAATGATATGCATATCAAACATTTGTTAAATTACGATTGTAAATTGTGTCAAACACTTGTTGGATTATGACTGACATATGGACATCTGTTGGATTACGACGTAGAGCAAACATATGTTGGATTACGATGGATTACAACATGTTAGATTACGATGCTTGACAAACCCTTTTTAAAATTACGATTGATGAAAAACGCTTGTTGGATAACAATGTGTGACTAACACCTGTTTGATTACAATGACAAAGGTTTTGTTTTGAGTTTGTTTGATTGTTTTAGATGTATAAAGGCGCTTGTTTGACTACGATGTTTATAACTTACTTTGTATCCCATTTGCCTTCTTTTTCCTAACTGCTTTAGTTAATAAAAATAGAGTAATTTCTTTGTCTTATCATTTGTCAGTTATGCGTATGCTTTGGTATAATACCACATGGCATAGTCACACTGAACGTAAATAGCCTCTCCCCTAGAAGGATATTTCTTTCGGAGACATATCAGGTTACAACTTGAAAGTAGAACATCAAGAATATAAGTTATGGTATCATATCAGTTAAACCCTCGTTTTAATAGCTTATTCACAAAACCAAAACAAATGTCAAATTTTCATAATAATCAAACATTGAGGAATTCACAACATAATTAGCTGTTTTAAAATGGTTATAATATATAAGATTTGTGATGATATATTCTCGAAACAAAGATTAAACTTATGATTAATTTGATAAATGTTTTTGTCAAAGTGTAACAAATTGATTGTTGTCTTGTAACAGGGATATATGAACGACTTTGTGGGTTGAATTGGAAATTCTTTGGTTATGAAAAGGAAACCGGCCACGTTTTTCGAATTATTTAAGGTAGAGAAGGACACTAGAGGCAAAATAAATATAGACAATGATTTTTTTTTAATTTCGCAAATATTGTTCTTTGGGGTGTACCTAACAAAATATCAAAATTTGAGAATAGATTTCCAGGCTATTTTAAAAAAAATCCTTTGAAAGAGTTACCCCCCTTTGAAGTCCGCCAAATGTCATTTTTTGCCCTTTTTAAGTCATTAAGGTACCCGCAAAAAATATATATTTTCTTTTTTGAATTTAACTAAGAACAATATGATAAATATAAAAAAAAATCAAAATGGCTACCCTTTTTAATCACTTTTACAAAAAATGATTGTAAAGTCGAATAGAAAAAAAATGTGTCGACAAATTCTTTTTTAAATTGGTATATACAATAACTTGCTACAAATCATAAAAAATCAAAATATGTTTCCAGGGAAAACAAAAAGATAGGGGGGTTAGAACGACACCCTGTTATACACCCTTTTATGCAGATTTCATGATTTTTTTCATTTTTTTTAACTCTTTTAACTAAAGGTGCGATTGATTCTTAAATTTGCATTGGTTTTGCAACAGCCATGTTTTTGTATTATTATTGTATCCTTTCAGGTAATCTTCTGTAGGTTTAAAGGAGGTTGCATCTGTTGTGAACATGTATATTATGTATGCGTGCAAGTGTGCATATGTGCATGAGTGCCGGAGGAAGGGTATGTTGGTGTATTTTCCTCCTTGGCACCAAGCACAGCATTCCGCTCGGTTACATTATACTAACAACGAATGAATCAGTTTCCACTTTCATAAATACTGACCATTAAACTGGGGATAACAACTACCATTTTTAAGGACATTTGCATGTACCGGCATGGTGACAGAATTCATTGCCTTTCTCACCTGGGCGCACGTTCAACATAAAAGGAGAAGTATTGCCAAGCAAGGCGCTAGGAAATAACTAGTTGTCAGAAGTAGAGAGATAATATAAAGATCCCAACTATTGCAACTGGTGCAGCAGATTTAGTTTTATGTTTAAGTGGAGGGCACAAATGCAAGTCCCCGATTATGCAGGGCGTTCCCACATTAGTTGCGTCTGACAATTCATGCAATGGGTAACAGCAGGTGTATTAATTATCTCGATCCCCGATCTGCAGGGGGCGACGAACTTTAGGTCAAAACCACAAAAAGGTCAAATAGAGGTCATTATGACCTCATTTTAATATGCAACTTTATGCCCATTCAAGTGGAAGGAACATGTTTTAATGCATTTTATTACCCGAGGTCAAGAGTAAAGGTAAAACAGGTCACGTTGACGTTATTTTAGTATATGCCACATTGCCTTCTAATGACGTACCTTTATACAAAGTGTGACGCCCATTTATGCAAAAGCGGCTGCGATATACTCCGGAAATTATAGTTGTTCGGAACGGCTGTCAGATACACGGACGGACAGACGGACGGACGAAGCGACTACTATATACAATAAACTTTGGCCGCAGTATATACAAGTCTCGTGTGCCGTCATTGTCATGGGAATGAAAGGTCTTAAGGGTGGTAGTTATTTCCCTTTGTCCATGTAATCAGCAGGAAGTTTCTGATACCATAATGTTAGTGTACCTTTGTAATGATTAACATGTTATTTTACTGTGTAATTGAGACTGTTATGCAATTGTCATAGAGATGTTAATAAGCATTGCCATGTGGTTAATTCCGTCAGTTTAGTCAGTCATGTCGACCAATTACATTGTCCATGACAATTCATACAAATTCTTCGGTCGAGTTGACTTTGGCGAATTATTAGTGACATCATTACTGTTAAACTTAGTAATCGAGGTTCTATTAGAGCCATGTATTGTTCGTACATGAATATATAGTAGAAATAATTCACAATATTGTAAAGCATTTGTCAAGTATGTTCAGGTCAGTATAGACATACCTCATCTTTATTTGTTAATCATTTCTATTTGTTACAGTCCTTTACTTTAATACAACAATACAATTGCCACGCTCTAAATGCGGCAGTCTTCGGGTTTGTCTGTGTATCGCCTAAGGCCGAAACATGCAGGCACAGTAAAGGAATTGGACCCACATACTCTTGTCCAGATCTCGCTCTGATAATTTGGAACCGTGAAATATGGATAGCCAACCAATGGGGGAAGCTGAAATTGAGGAACGTCGCTTCATCAATTTGTCAGAGAAGGCAGCAGAGCTGTTTACAACTAGAGTTAAAACACTTCAAGGCAAGTTAAAAACATCATTGATTAAAGTACAGGAGTCATTGGATGAAGGAGTTAAGTGTAAGGAGAAAACAGAAGTACTAAAAAAGGTGCACATTTCTATATGCTTAGCGTACGCCAGTTATCGTCTAGTTTCACGTGAGTGCGTAGCATTCCTGAGTGGTTCCAGGTCAAAGGAAGGTGAGAGGCTACTACAGAGACATGATGTTGATGACAAACATAATGATCAATTAGTGAATAAGATTCTTGAGGATAATGAGACAAGAAGGTCCGTCATAGACATTGATGTGAAATCAACTTCAAGAAGGTCACAGAGTTCAAGGTCATCGCGGTCTGAGGGTTCAAACTCCAGCTCTCTTCTCAAGGCCAAAGCCAAGGCCAAAGCTGAGGCTGCCAAAGCAGGGATAGCATATATATATATATCAAAAACATTATTATTAAAGCAACAGGCTTTTTAGGTCACCTGAGACAAAGTCTCAAGTGACCTATTGCGATCGCCTTTTGTCCGTCGTCGTCCGTCGTCCGTCGTCCGTCGTGCGTCCGTAAACAATTTACATTTTCGACTTCTTCTCCAAAACCCCTGAACCAATTTCAATGAAATTTTGCAGGGACCTTCCATGGACAAAGGTCAACAAAAATAGTGGCCGGTTTATTCCCAAGCCCCAAGAGACCTGAGGGGCGGGGCCAAAAAGGGTCAAATTGACTAAAATTTCAAAAATCTTCTTCTCAAGACCCAGATATGGTAGAATCAAATACTCTTCATATATGGAAGTGTCTTACTGTGCTTTACCAAAATTGTCAATTTCTTTACCCTGGGGTCTCACGTTTCCCGCTGGGGAGGGGGTAAACTTTACTATAGTTTATATAGGGAAATCACATTTTGGACCAGCATTTGTTTAATTTCCATTGGAAGTAATTCAATTTGGGTTAGCATTATCAGTATTAGGTAGCAGTTTGATAGTATCCACATATGAGCCCTGACTGACCCCAAGGGGCTGACGGGTGGGGCCAAAAAGGGCTGCATTGACTGAATTTTTAAAAATCTTCTTCTCGAGACCCAGATATGGTANAGCCCTTCCCCCAAGGGCTGTAGGGTGCGGCTCAAAGGAGTCAGTGTGCTGAATAATATTTCTGTTCATGTTAAAAACAAAATCAACTCTCTGTATAAATATATCAGGTGACCGTTAAGGCCCATGGGCCTCTTGTTTGAAGGAACAAGAAGCCCCCTTTCTGTAGCTAATACTGAAACATCAAGAGATAGAGGCAGACCTACAGCTCCTTCATGAACAGAAGCTGTGTGCTGAGGCTGAAGCTGAGGAAAACAGTCAGTGAATGGGACGAACAGATAAGTCTTCAAATAAGAACACAAAGGTCTTCAGCAGCAGTAGCAGTGGTAAATCTTCTAAAATTAAGTTATGTAAGACTGAGGTTGAAGGTTCAAAACAGGATAGGTCAAAAGACGCCGAAAGTGAAAGGAAAACCATCATGTCCATTTCATAACATGGAAGGACACTCACTTAACTCGTGCCGCAGTTTCAAATCAAAGCCTGTGAATGTAGGGAAGGGTTTATCAGAGACAATGGTTTGTGTTTAAAATGCGGTGAGACTTCTGACCATCTTGCCAAAATGTGTAAAGTAAATGTGAGATGTAACCTGTGTGGTAATAGCAGTCATCCAACAGCCTTACATGTGCACGGCGGGGAAACCAATGAGAATGACATGAACAATACAAGAAGTCAGAAAGTGGAGGGATTAAATCTCGTACAAGTACACTCAAAGGACAACCCAGAGAAAATTGTAAAATTGTATGCTTTAATAGTTAATCAGAGTAACAAGTCTCTAGCGACACCAGAATTTTATGATGCCTTCAATGAAGAAAATTTCAAAGAAATGCAGTAATCCTTGTCATCTTGTGCAGGAGTGTTTGAGACATCTGGTCGGAGGACTGACTCAGGAGGGTTTATCATCAAAGACATTAATGGAATGTTATCGATTGAATTACATTGTCTAACGGAGTGTATTCAGATACCTAATGTCAGAGAGGAAATCGCTACACCAAGTGTCAACAAGAATCGTCCTCATCTTCAAGACATCTCAACAGAGATTCCAGAGTTGGACAACCAATCACAAATACTTCTTCTGATAGGTCGGGACTTACCTGAAGCTCATCACGTACTTGAACAGAGGACTGGTCGAAGAGGTTCACCGTCCGCTCAGAAGTTATATCTTGGTTGGTTTATCGTCGGCGAGACGTGTCTAGGAAATGTACATCGTCCAGAATTGATCAATGTTAAGAAAACCTTCGTTCTCAAGGATGGAAGACACACTGTATTTCCTCCCTGTGGTAATCAGTTTGTCTTGAAGGATACCTTCAACCCTGGTACTGGCACAACAGACATCTAGCATGATGAAATCGGTTTGTGTATGTTTCGACAAACTAAAGATAATGATAAACTGGGTTTATCAACAGATAAGGCGCGTAATTTGATTGCTGGATTGAGGAAAGATCCCGTCAAAAAGGGGGAAAAAATGACTTTTATGAAGCGGATGTTTGACAGTGGTCATGCGGAGCTAGCTCCACCGATAGCCTGGAATGAAGAAAGTTGGTACCTGCCCAGTTTTGGGGGGTATCGTCCAAAGAAAAAAAGACCAAATTCGGGTGGTGTTTGACTCGTCTGCAAAGTGTAACGGCCTGTCATTGAATAGTGTATTAGTATCAGGACCAAATCTAACTAACAATTTGTTGGGAGTTTTGATGCGGTTCAGGAGAGAACCGATTGCTGTATTTGCTGACATCCAACAGATGTTTTATGAGTTCTATGTAGAGGAGAAACATCGCAATTTCTTGAGATTTTTCTGGTTCAAAGACAACAATTCTGGGCAAAAATCATAGAATACAGAATGTGCGTCCATGTATTTGGGAATAGTCCCTCTACAACGATTGCCACATACGGTCTTCGTAAAAGCGCAGAAACGGAGGAAGAAGTCTACGGTGCGGACGTGTCAGTGTTTATACAGAAGGATTTCTATGTTGATGATTGGTTGGCTTCATTCCGAAGTGCTTCAAGTGCCATAGATTTGATGCAACGAGCACAAAAAGCATTAGCTGCTGGAGGAAATTGGCGTCTTTACAAGATTGCCTCTAATTGCAGAGAAGTCATGAACGCCTTTCCGAAAGAGGATTTAGCAAAGGACCTCAAAGATGTGGACATAAGTCAAGAGAGTCTACCTCTACAACGGAGCTTAGGCTTGAACTGGAATTTGGACTCTGACATTTTCACGTTCATTATCCCTGATGAAGAAGAGACATACACTAGGAGAGGAGTATTATCAACAATTAACAGTTTGTTTGACCCTCTAGGGTTTATCTCTCCAGTTGTTGTACATGGAAGGATATTGATGAGAGATATGATGTCAGAGACTACTGATTGGGATCTACCACTGTCAGTCAAGTACAAGGAACGGTGGATAAAGTGGTGTCAATCGCTAAAGCATTTGGAGGACTTCTCTATCCCTCGTACATACGTACCAATTTCACTTCAGAATACCCTGTGACAGGAAATAAACATTTTCTGTGACGCGTCAGAAAAGGTCATTTCTGCCGTGGCATACCTGAAAACAGTGGATGTTAATGGGGAAATTCATGTGGGATTCATCATTGGAAAGTCCAAAGTGTCACCTAAACATGGCCACACAATACTACGATTAGAATTGTGTGCAGCAGTCATCACTGTAGAGCTAGCAGAGACTGTGGAGCAGATGCAGTTTCATTCTGACAGTAAGGTTGTGTTAGGCTACTTGAACAATCGTGTTGAAGTTTTTTCGTGTATATGGAAAACCGTGTCAACATAATTCTGCGGTCAACTAAGCCTAGTCAATGCAACTACATGTCGACCAATGACAATCAAGCAGATTTCGGCACCAGGTCTGTCCCATCTCATTTGTTACAAAACAGCATAAGGATTCTAGACCCAGAATTACTTCACATGAACACATAAGTTACATACAAAATATTTGAGCTACAGTCACCTGATGATGATTCAAAAATTCGCCCAGATGTGAGTTGTTTAAAACTTTCAATTCAGCCCAATCAAAGACTTCGAACAGTTCGGTTCGAGAGGTTTTCACAATGGGAAGACTGCGGGCTATTACGTTTTTGAAGGGTGTTGCACGGCGACTTGCTGGCCTCAACAATGGTTCCAGTTCTCACCATATCAAACGATTACAGAGTTGCGAGCTTCTACTGAAACATTCATTATCATGCAAGTACAACAAGAAGTATTCAGCAAGGAAATTGAATGTGTACTCAATGGTAAAGCTCTTTATAAGGACAGTCCAATCTTGAGTCTGAGCGCCTACATCGACTACGAGGGTGTTCTAAGGATTGGAGGACGATTGAACAAAGCTGACCTCAATGTACTGGAGAAGTACCTATTTTGATCCCCAGACGACATCATGTAGCCAAGCTGTTAATACGTCATTTTCACGACAAAATGCAACATCAGGGGCGTCATATCACTGAAGGTGCTGTGCGTAGTGGCGGATTCTGGATCATTGGCATGAAACGCTTGGTATCGTCAGTCATTCATAGGTGTGTTAAATGTCAAAGACTAAGAGGAAGCCTGAGCTACCAGCAGATGTCATAGTTACCACGTGATCGTTAGGTTCCAGGTACACCATTTACGTCCGTTGCTGTTGATTGTTTTGGACCCTGGCAAATATCAACACGTCGAACAAGGGGCGGACAGGCCATCTCCAAGCGCTGGCCCGTACTGTTTACGTGTCTGGCGACAAGAGCCGTCCACATTGAAGTTATTGAGGAAATGAGTTCCTCCTCCTTTATTAACGTCATGAGACGCTTCACTGCCATACGAGGGAACGCAAAAGTGTACTGATCGGACAGAGGATCCAATGACATCGGGTCAGCAGGAGATCTTGGGATTAATGTTGAAAGTGATGGAATGAGGAACTTTCTTTCCTCTGTGAAATTCAACGATCCGCATTCCTCGCATATGGGAGGAGTGTGGGAGCGTATGATAGGTGTGACGAGAAGAATCTTAGATTCATTATTGATGGACGTGCCAGGGTGTGGTTTCACACATGAAGTGTTGTCAACTTTTTTAGCCAAAGTATCAGCAATAATAAATTCGCGACCACTTGTACCAGTTTCGTCAGACCCAGAGAATCCATATCCATTGAGCCCATCTGTTCCAACGGATGTTACGAACCTGTATCGAGCGCAGTGGAAGAGGGTTCAAATATTGGCTGAAATGTTCTGGAGACGGTGGAAGTCGGAGTTTCTTCAGATTTTGCAAAGTCGCCGCAAGTGAACAGCTGAACAAAGGAGTCTTCATTCTGATGATTTGGTTCTTCTGCGGGACAAAAGTGTAGCAAGGAACTAGTGGCCTTTGGGTGTGGTAAAAAAGGTTATTTCCAGTAAAGATGGGAAAGTACGTAAGGCAGAAGTGCGTGTTGTAACCCAGACAGCAAATCCACTAGCTGCATGCTTCCAGTGAACGAGATGGTGGTGCTGATTCCTTACGAGGATTCTAAATAGACAGTTCGGACCTATTGATATTTACAAGTTTGTGAACTAGCTTAGTTTGTGTACTTTTTATGAACTGTGTATTCTTTACGAACTTTAAACTTCATGTACAAGTAAGGTCATATGTTAACATTGCTACTGGTTTCTTTTAACAGATGTTTGTATGAGTGTGCTATTGTCAAACCAGACGGGGGGTGAACCGTTACAGTCAGTACCGTCATTGTCCTGTGAATAAAAGGTCTTAAGGGTGGTAGAGTTATTTCCCTTTGTCTGTGTAATCAGCATCTGTATCGGTAGTGTCAATAAGAAATCTTCCAGGTAATAAGGTGGAAAAGTAGATTCCACGTGCAAGAGACACACCATGCGGTTGTAATAAATGGTCATATACACATATTGTTCAGGTCTAATTCTCTACGTCACATACACGCTTCACTTAAACCATCCTGTACAAACGTTCTTGTGACCTGATTAAATATTCATTGTTGTAACATGACGCCATCTTGATTGTTTGTATCATCAAAGCCAAGCTAAAATACACAGCAGCGCTTCGCCATTACAAGCTTTTCTTCTTCTCTGGAAGTTTGTGATACCATAATGTAAGTTTTGTACCTTTGTAATGATTAACATGTTATTTTACTGTGTAATTGACACTGTTATGCTATTGTAATAGATATATAAAGATGTTAACCCTGGCATTGTCGCGATAAACATTGCAATGTGGTTAATTCCGTCAGTTTAGTCAGTCATGTCGACCAATTACATTATCCATGATAATTCACACAAATTTTTGGGTCGAGTTGACTTTTGGCGAATTATAAGTGAAATCATTAGGGAGAGTTAATACTGTAATAATATACAATTATAGCATGGTGATGAGGTCGATAAATGGTTTTATCAACCTAGGTTAGCAATATTAACCGCAGATATTTAAATGATTATTGCAGATATTTAATCAAAAAATATTATTTTTCTGATATTTTTGTTTAGTTGATTTTAAAATTTGTGACTAATAAAGAATGGAAAAAAATGGAAACTATATTTTTTTTATTTTTTTTTTCAATTTTGAAAAAATCAATTAAAATAATAAAACTTTTGTAGCATGGTGATTTCGGTCGATACATGGTACTATCGACCCAGGTTAGCAATATTGACCGAGGACGCAGTGAATGTGACAGTGGCTCTAGGTCAAAACTGACACCCATCAGATCATCGGCACTGTTGTTGGTCACCGTAGATGTAATATCCTCTAACACAGTTGACCCTTTACGTGTTAACGCCTTTCATTTTCTCGCTGATCGTTGTCGATATGATTTTCTTAGTGTTCTCGTCCGTTTTTCCAGAATATGTTTTTAGTGATGTTTCTGCACTATGTCCTGTTACCGTCATAATGTGCCGACTCGGTATTTGTGCAGCATCAAGCAAGTGCACAGTAGTCGTCCTCAGTGAATGGTTGGTATAGACTCTTGACAGTCCGGCTAACTTGGAGATATCGTTCATGAAGCACCCCAGCTTGTTGTGACCGAATGAAAAGTTGTTAAAATAAATCCCATTTTTTGGAGTATCCCTCACCATTTGGAACAGCCTGTTGTTCTGTGGGTTAAGCGTCCGGAGATACTTAACAATGACCTAACGGGACAATTACTACATGCAAATACGTGTTTTTATTCTTGGTTTATAATAATGAAGAAAAAAAGGGATAAAATAAAATGGACCAGCTACAAACTGTTGCCGTTACTATTTCTTCCCCTAAATTTCTATATTTATAATAAAAGTGTGCACACCGTGGCTAATTTAATAATAACAAGTCCCATTATGACATTTATTTATTTGTGTAACTGTTATGGATATTTGTGTCCACAATGACATTAAATCTGTTGTCTTTCTACAGTGTATAAACATACCTTTTATTTCATACATTCTGCCGTCTCCTGACTTGTCCGAGTCATCCTGGTGGTTCTTTGTCCTCTCGTCTGTGACTTTATACACGTACATACAATATGCTTAGCATCCGTTGTCACAGAAAAGTCAGATCTTTTCAAGGTAGCAAGATTCTCCCTGCCTCTTATGACCAAATGCAGCATCAAGTCGAAAAAGACCTATTCAAAATACAGAATAAAAATATTTAGAAAACAGCAGCCCAACATTTTTTTGCTAAAATTAGTTAAATATACTACACTGCATGGTAGTCTTTTGCAAAATTACATGAATATGAATTACAGTCAACAGTTTTAATCTGTAGCATTTAATTACATCCTTGCTTTTTGTGTTTTTTTTTTTTTAAAAGGAAGTATTTAAAGACATATTTCTGTATGTTTAGTATCTACAAATAATTACCTTGTACTGTAGTAGCTGCCTAGATTCCCTATCAGTTGACAGGTAAGCATACAATATCTCCAGGTCGTCGTCATTGATTGGGGGACGATGCTCCACAACTGCTTTACCCTGCCTTTTTAGCTCCTTTGTCATAGAATTGAACGCATTCATGCTTTTTTTAAATCCATCGCCTTTGAACAGGTTAACATCACTCCGTGTCTTCTCTAGGTGCCTTTGTAGCCCGTGTTTGTAAGCCATGAATGTACTCTCCTTGTATAAATCTCTATTTTTTCCACGAATCTCCAGATAGAACATTGACAAGATGTCATCCAGTTCTGACACTGTAAAATTTGCAAAGTCAAGAGGCTTTCCCTTTGCTGTAAGGTATTCTCTAAAGCCTTCACAGCAGTTACATTGCACGTTGATGTACTTGCCTCCTTGTGATTGCCCACTTCATAGTGCTATCTCGCTGAAATACCTTGCCGAAGGCACGCTGCACAGCATTCCGCCAATCATACTGACAACGGGTGAACCAGTTGTTGCCATTATCATAAATGCTGATCGTTAAGAAGGGAAAACAACTATTATTTTTAATGACTTTGGTATGTCACGGCTTGGGGACAGAACCCATTGCCTTCCTCACCTGGGCGAACGAACAACATTAAGGCTAAAAGCGAGGTGTTGCCAGTTGATGTCTAATTGTAAGTAGCCTCAGGCATGTAAAGCGGAAATTTTTGCAGCGCGTTAATTTTCGGGTTTTTTCGTCCAACCTAATTACAGGGAAATACTTCAACAGCAAAATGTAAACAATGTGGTGAATTTTAAATCGGACAACCGGATTTGAATTGAAACTTCGTATGAAATATCTACATAGACAACAAATAAAGGACAAAGT
>NW_018404828.1:0-138 GCF_002113885.1 Mizuhopecten yessoensis | reverse complement strand
TATACTAACGATATCGCCATATTGCTTTAGTAGTCTGTTATATTTGTGCGAGTTGGTTACTCCCCAGCATCAACACATCCTCTATGACAGGAAAAAATTCCCGAGGCCAGGAAGAATTGCGACACCTGAATTGAAACT
>NW_018404827.1:1832-2030 GCF_002113885.1 Mizuhopecten yessoensis | reverse complement strand
TATATTTATCAGACACTGGTATAGAGATGTGTTAACTGTTGTACTTTATATTTATCAGACACTGGTATAAAGATGTGTTAACTTTAGTACTGTATATTTATCAGACACTGATATAGAGATCTATTAACTGTAGTACTGTATATTTATCAGACACTGGTATAGAGATCTATTAACTGTAGTACTGTATATTTATCAGAC
>NW_018404827.1:1543-1739 GCF_002113885.1 Mizuhopecten yessoensis | reverse complement strand
TATAGAGATCTATTAACTGTAGTACTGTATATTTATCAGACACTGGTATAGAGATGTGTTAACTGTAGTACTGTATATTTATCAGACACTGATATAGAGATGTGTTAACTGTAGTACTGTATATTTATCAGACACTGATATAGAGATGTGTTTACTGTAGTACTGTATATTTATCAGACCCTGGTATATAGAGATG
>NW_018404827.1:0-138 GCF_002113885.1 Mizuhopecten yessoensis | reverse complement strand
GTAGTACTGTATATTTATCAGACACTGGTATAGAGATGTGTTAACCTTAGTACGGTATATTTATCAGACACTGGTATAGAGATGTGTTAACCTTAGTACTGTATATTTATCAGACACTGGTATAGAGATCTATTAACT
>NW_018404826.1:4005-4757 GCF_002113885.1 Mizuhopecten yessoensis | reverse complement strand
TCGTACAGTGATAATGACCTCCCTCTAGTCGTACAGTGATAATGATCCTTCTGTAGTCGTACAGTGATAATGACCTCCCTCTAGTCGTACATTGATAATGACCCTTCTGTTGTCGTCCAATGATAATAACCCTACTCTAGTCGTACAGTGATAATGCCCCTCCTCTAGTCGTACAGTGATAATTACCCTACTGTAGTCGTACAATAATAATAACCCTACTCTAGTCGTACAGTGATAATGACCCCCTCTAGTCGTACAGTGATAATTACCCCCTCTAGTCGTACAGTGATAATGACCCTACTGTAGTCGTACATTTGATAATGACCCTTCTTCTAGTCGTACAGTGATAATGACCCTACTGTAGTCGTACAATAGTAATAACCCTACTCTAGTCGTGCAGTGATCATGACCCCCTCTAGTCGTACAGTAATAATTACCCCCCTCTAGTCGTACAGTGATAATGACCCTACTGTAGTCGTACAGGGATAATGACCTTCCTCTAGTCGTACAGTGATAATGACCTCCCTCTAGTCGTACAATGATAATGACCCTACTGTAGTCGTACAGTGATAATGACCCTCCTCCAGTCGTACAGTGATAATGACCCTACTGTAGTCGTACAATAGTAATAACCCTACTCTAGTCGTGCAGTGATAATGACCCCCTCTAGTCGTACAGTGGTAATGACCCCCCTCTAGTCGTACAGTGATAATGACCCTGCTGTAGTCGTACAGTGATAATGACCCTCCTCC
>NW_018404826.1:1165-1251 GCF_002113885.1 Mizuhopecten yessoensis | reverse complement strand
AGAGTGATAATGACCCCCCTTTAGTCGTACAGTGATAATGACCCTTCTGTAGTCATACAGTGATAATGACCTTACTCTAGTCGTAA
>NW_018404826.1:0-138 GCF_002113885.1 Mizuhopecten yessoensis | reverse complement strand
ACCCTACTCTAGTCGTACAGTGATAATGACCCTACTCTAGTCGTAGAGTGATAATGACCCTACTGTAGTCGCACAATAATAATAACCCTACTCTAGTCGCACAATAATAATAACCCTACTCTAGTCGTACAGTGATAA
>NW_018404825.1:12212-12794 GCF_002113885.1 Mizuhopecten yessoensis | reverse complement strand
ACATCAAAAATGTGTATGTATGTATATACACCATCAGCAATGTGTGTGTATGTATATACAACATCAGAAATGTGTATGTATGTATAAACACCATCAGAAATGTGTATGTATGTATATACACCATCAGCAATGTGTGTGTATGTATATACAACATCAGAAATGTGTATGTATGTATATACACCATCAGAAATGTGTATGCATGTATATACAACATCAGAATTGTGTGTGTATGTATATACAACATCAGAAATGTGTATGTATTTATATTCAAAATCAGAAATGTGTATGTATTTATATACAACATCAGAAATGTGTATGTATGTATATGCAACATCAGAAATGTGTATGTATGTATATACAACATCAGAAATGTGTATGTATGTATATACACCATCAGAAATGTGTATGTATTTATATACCACATCAGAAATGTGTATGTATGTATATACAACATTAGAAATGTGTATGTATGTATATACACATGTACAACATTAGAAATGAGTATGTATATATATACAACATCAGAAAAGTGTATGTATGTATATATCACATCAGAAATGTGTATGTATGTATATACAACAT
>NW_018404825.1:9142-11690 GCF_002113885.1 Mizuhopecten yessoensis | reverse complement strand
AAATGTGTATGTATGTATATACACCATCAGAAATGTGTATGTATGTATATACACCATCAGAAATGTGTATGCATGTATATACAACATCCGAATTGTGTGTGTATGTATATACAACATCAGAAATGTATATGTATTTATATACAAAATCAGAAATGTGTATGTATTTATATACCACATCAGAAATGTGNAGTGTATGTATTTATATTCAAAATCAGAAATGTGTATGTATTTATATACCACATCAGAAATGTGTATGTATGTATATACAACATTAGAAATGTGTAGATATGTTCATACAACATAAGAAATGTGTATGTATGTATATACAACATCAGACATGTATATGTATGTATATGCAACATCAGACATGCGTATGTAAGTAAATACACCATCAGAAATGTGTATGTATGTATATACACCATCAGAAATCTGTATGTATCTATATACAACATCATAAATGTATATGTATGTATATACAACATCAGAAATGTATATGTATGTATATACAACATCAGACATGCGTATGTAAGTAAATACACCATCAGAAATGAATATGTATGTATATGCAACATCAGACATGCGTATGTGAGTAAATACACCATCAGAAATGTGTATGTATGAATATACACCATCAGAAATGTGTATGTATCTATATACACCATCAGAAATGTGTATGTATGTATATACAACATCAGACATGTATATGTATGTATATGCAACATCAGACATGCGTATGTGAGTAAATACACCATCAGAAATATGTATGTATGTATATACACCATCAGAAATGTGTATGTATTTATATACACCATCAGAAATGTGTATGTATCTATATACAACATCAGAAATGTATATGTATGTATATACAACATCAGAAATGTGTATGTATGTATATACACCATCAGAAATGTGTATGTATGTATATACACCATCAGAAATGTGTATGTATGTACATACACTTCACCATCAGAGGTTCTAACCACAGTCAACAAGCTGATTTGACTTCACCGAAAACAAAGTTTCCACATGATAAAGCAACACAAAAAACAAAAAGTAGCTATCTTGCCCATCGTACTGTGGATATGTTTTTACGTAAGGATGAACTTTGCGAAATGTTCACATTCAATCGATTACAAACCAGACCATGTCTAAGAACATTTGATCTTACTCTTTGAGTGGTAAATAAATGAAGTCCTATCGTAATAATGATAATAATAAACTTGATGTATTGAGTATAAAATACATATTTAGCCAAAGGCTAATCTTCCAAATGGTCCTATTGTAAGTAAAATACATGTGTTAGATAAAATAACATATTTACGCAACCGATATATAAATAAACATGGTAGTATTGCTAGTAAAATACATGTGCTAGTTAAAATTTACATATATATTGATGCAATCGATATATATAAGGTTATATCACAGTTATCTTAGTTAAGAGTATCACAGAATGCAAAAAGTTTCATGCAAAGGTATTTCATCAATTAAATGGCATGTGCCTAATATACATATATACATGCTAAACAAGTTAGAATCTAAAACATTGCTATGCAGTATTTAGTAAGTTTTCGTTTGAAAGTGGTAAAATTGTCTATTTTCATTAGGTCACTGGGTAAAACATTCCAGTTGTTAATACTGTCAATAAAAAAGTGTATGGAATGTTTTGGTACTTTAAAATTATTTTCAATAGCAAATCTGGTATTCCTACAGTGACCATCTCGCACTAGAGACACATTATTTGATAAATATTCAGGCACAACCTGATGATGACATTTATATAGCATGCACAACCTTCTATATTTATAATATTTGTCAATCGGCATCCATCTAAGCAATAGACTGTTAATGTTAGCTAACGACTAAAATGGTACATTTAAATTTAGTCTAGTTGCTTGCTTCTGAGTCATGGGGTTCATTGCACATACATAATTCTAAATTTAAACAGGTCGTATTTTGCTTTTGTTTTGAGGCAATGTACATACATTTTGTTTTCTTGACATTTATCATCGGGTTTTTTTTCAATACACCATTCACTAACATTGTCTAAATCAGATTGCAATAGACTGTTAATGTTAGCTAACGACTTATCAACAGCAGATAAGGTAGAGTCGTCTGCATACATATTAGTGTCAGATACAACATGTAGGGGCAAGTCATTTATAAAAATTAAAAACATAAGAGGACCAAGAATTGATCCTTGAGGCACACCATGTGTAATTGTACGGCCTTCTGACATATGACCTGCAAGAGATACTACTTGAGCCCTGTTGTCTAGATAAGATTTCAATGATGAAAATGAATTCTGTTCGATTCTGTACAGACCCATTTTTCTAAGTAAAACATCATGGTCTACCAAATCAAACGCCTTTTTAAAATCTGAAAATATGACTCTTGTATTAAGATCATCATCTATGTTCTTTGCCCAGGAGTTGGCAATATTCAAAAGTGTAGTTTCACATGAGTGACATTCACGGAAACCTGATTGCGATGATATTATAAGATCATTAGCAGTTAGATATTTGTTAAAAGTACTGTCCACCTGTTC
>NW_018404825.1:0-138 GCF_002113885.1 Mizuhopecten yessoensis | reverse complement strand
CAGTATGTGACGTTTAGTTATAAGTAATGTTTGGTTAAAAAAAACATTTCTCAGATACTGAACTCCAGAACTCATCGCAAGCAAGGAAAAAATATCAAAGATGTGACTCCTGTGAGAGGATATGTTTACATGATATAT
>NW_018404824.1:4408-4742 GCF_002113885.1 Mizuhopecten yessoensis | reverse complement strand
TTATACTGATACCGAGTAAATATATCTAATGTTATACTGTTACCGTGTCTATTTGTTTAATTTAATACTGACACTGTGTTATTTGTGTTTTATAGTTATTTAGTGTTATACTGATACCGTGTTAATAATTTAATCTCATACTGATACCGTTCTTAAATGTTTAATGTTTTACTGATAAAACATCTATTATACAAACTCATCGATAAACGGTACTCGTAAAAACATGTATGATAGAGAATTACCCATGGACGGTACTCGTAAAACATGTATGATAGAGAATTATCGATGGACGGTACTCGTAAAACATCTAGGATAGAGATTTACCGATGGATGG
>NW_018404824.1:0-138 GCF_002113885.1 Mizuhopecten yessoensis | reverse complement strand
TAAATATATCTAATGTTATACTGATACCGAGTAAATACATCTAATATAATACTGATACCGAGTAAATATATCTAATAGTATACTGATACCGAGTAAATTTATCTAATATTATACTGATACCGAGTAAATATATCTAAT